>NW_021963189.1:0-152782 GCF_901765095.1 Microcaecilia unicolor | reverse complement strand
GTATTGATATTTTTGCACGACCTTAACAAGCGGCTACCGTCTTTGATCTCCCCTTATATTATAGATTTTTACATAACTTTTCTAAGAATAGAATAGGACAGAATGAAGTAATTTGCAAAGTTCATAATAAAATTGTTATGATCAGAATTGATTGCGTTTTCAGATTTTACATAAAGTAACCAAAAAGGTTACTGGAATCTTTTTGCAATAAGCAGTATACTGATAATTCTTTTCTATTAATCTCTCAATAGGATATTGTTCAGCAGAATAACACCCTTATTGAGGAAATGCTGCACCTTATCATAATGATTGTTGGTAAGATGCTCCAAATGTTTTTATTTTACAGTTTCAACAATACTTAAGCATATGTTTCTTTACAGCTGTGCTAAATTGCTTCCAGTGGGTACGTCTCAATAGTTTTATAATTTTAAGTTTTGTAAGTTCAAAGCTATTTGCCTTTTTCTCTTAAGGGTTTCATCTAGGACTTGCATCCTAGCTGTCTTCTAAACTAATCTCTTCAAAGCTTTATCAGCATGTGTTGGAATTTTCAGGAGTCTTTAATATGGTTTTAGCACTGACTTGGAGAACTAGTTCCTTAGCTTGTCCTGGAGACACACCTAGCTGGTCTGGTTTTGAGGATATCCATAATGACTTAGGTTTTTATACAGTAGGTCTCCTATATCATGCACATGTGGCTATCCAAAAAACTGTACTGGTGTTGTTTAGCCCCCCACCCCCTTGCCCAATTTACGTGGCAGGGATTATGATTGTTTTCTCTGAAAGCTGCAGAAGCTAATCCTTCAGATAGTTTCTCCCCAGATATCCTTTAACACAGGAAAACTTTATATTTCTTTTTGTAAAAAAAAATGTAAATTTCCAAATTAAAATCAATATCTTATCTATAGGTACGGTTTAGACTTATGTCTGCAGGAAAAAGAAACAGTTGCAGATTCTAAGTTTTCCTATGGGGGAAGTTGATCAGCCCAGCTGTGTGTCCAGCTGGCTAGAGTACAAGTCCACCCCCCCCCCCCCCCCCCCCCCCATCTGTTTTATAGTTCACTGTTCAAATTTTAATGAAAATAAACATAACTGTTTATTGACTCTGCTTGTCTGGACTGACTAAGACACCTGGTTGTGTGTGTTGGGTCTGTGAGTTCTTTCTATGAACTGTGGGACCATTGGGACTGTGGCCCTAGTAACCTAAATCACGGGATAATTTGAGAGTGGGAGACTTGCCCAGAGACGGTTAGGACCCAGTTGGTGGGAGGAGGGTACTAGTGTAGAACACAAGCGGCAGGTGCATTTTTCCTGTTTGCCAAATCTCTATAAACGTCACAAAGACTGGGAAGGGAGGAAATTTCTTTTCGTGGTTCTTTTTGTACTTGGCGCCTACTGATGACCATTTTCTCTTAAGTCATATGGTAACTTGATATAATCTCATTTATGCCCTTGCTGTATCCCAGTAGTACAGCCTGGGAAGGTTTGGATCAACTTTGAGTGCTTCCAGTTCCCAGAGGAGATCTCCTAATCCCTGTAACTTGTTATTATCTTTATTCGTGACCTTTGAGAAACCCCTTATTCTCTTCATCAGTGCCTGTTGGATAGCTTCTGGGCTGCCATAGCACTGGTCAAGTCTTTCACGTTTCCTTCAGTCATCTGGAGGGGTCGTGCAAATATGCATCTGGTAATCCTGCACACGCTTCGTTGACTCTGTTCCCAGCCATTTTATTTTCAGGTTTATTTGTTGGCTTGGGTGGCCTTCATAATTGCTGTGGCATCCTTAAGAGTTCCACCTTGTATACTTTTGGGGGCAGTCATTGAACTGGGTAAGCCCCATGTTCACCATTTTGTGAGCCATTTATGTTGCTAGATCTCTCTCCGAAGTCTCTAGCGTGCTGGCACGGAGTGTGGCTGTAGCTCTGAGGCTACCACTGAAAATGCCCTGACTTGTCAGCCTATCTTCTTAATCATTTCATTGGGAGAAAACACAACAGATAACCCTGAGAGACCCTTGGATATCTTCCTGGTATATACCATATCAAAAATTCTTTTAAGTACTTAGGTCTTTGAATGTGCAGTGCTTTAAAGGGTAATATCATAACCTTAAATGTACTTCTCTCTCTTATTGGTAGCCAATGTAACTTGCCAAAGATGGAATTGCACTCTTTCTCCTATTTACACTTATCTGAAACCATGATGCCATTTCTGAATCACTTGCAACCAAGGCAGTGTAAATTGTTTGAGCTAAAGGCAATCAAGTATGTTGGGCCCCACAACATAATATAAATGTATTTTAAAACTGCCCCAAGTGGGATTCTGTGTGGTTTTGAGTACAGTGTAAATCTAGCAGAGAAGGAAGCAGCAGATAAAATGCAATGCTTGTCAACTGGAGGACATTGCACCAGGGGGTGGGAAGAACGGAGACCATTATGGACTTCTGGGCCCTAGATATGTACCTAGTTTGCCTATTTCTTAAATCCTGCCCTACTTACAACTTCCATAGTTTTTTTAGCTGGCAATCTTGTATATAATACATTTATGATAGCAAAATGTTGTTAGTATTCTTAGATCATTGAATAAATGAATAATCTGCTGTTAAAGAGGGGGTGGGAAGGGATAAAAAGTTTAATGTTTGATGACAAAGATGCTTTTTTGAGGATAATGATGCCTGGGATGGGTCTGGAATGTCAGTGTACTTGTATTATTGGTTGTATGATTCTTGGATTGTCATCAATAAAAATGCTGAATCATAATCCAGGAAATGTATTACCATGGAGGACCTTTTCTTCGACTACAGCTACACAAGTACTTTACAAATCATAGCTGTGAGTAGCTTAGCGGTTAGAACACTGGGCTTGACATCCAGGTGTGTCTGGTTCAAATCCTACTGTTGCTCCTTGTGATCTTGGGCAAGTCACTTAACCCTCCATTGCCTCTGGTGCAAAATTAGATTGTGAGCCCTCCAGGGACAGGGAAATACCTAGTGTACCTGAATGTAACTCGCCTTGAGCTGCTACTGAATATGATGTGAGCAAAAATCCAAGTAAATAAAATAATGTTGGGCATTTTGTGTTATGTGTTCTGTATTTGTTCAAACTTAGGTATTGCACTTGTCTTTGAGGTTACTGTTCATTGTTTCATTAAAAAAGGCTATTTTATATAGATACTTATCCTCGGTTTAAGGGCTAGTTCTTTTTTTTTTTACAATACTCATACCGATCCATGGACTTAAATAGGACAGGCAAAGTTTCAAGCTGACGGCACAGAGAACCTGAGAAAGTTGATGCCCCCTTGTCAGCTGCATGCTACATTTTTTGTCTGTTTACAGTCTTAAGCATCTGCTAAATTAGCAGCTCTTCTAAAAATGGCTGCAATTTGCTTTATTTTATTTTTTCAATAATTACAGGAGAAAGATTTAGCCCTGGTGTTGGACATTTAAATTCTGCTACTGAAATTAAGCGAGAGATTATCCATCAGCTGTGCATCAAACCGATGGCTCATAGTGAATTAGTCAAGGCACTGCCAGAGGATGTAAGTATGTAAAATAAAATATATGACTAGGAAACGATTAATACAATAAGCAGTAAAGTTATTAAAATCAAACAATAAGCAGTAAATTCTATTATTGGTATTAAAATCAAACCACCTATTGGAAGATGCTTGTATCCTGAGCATTATTTTACACAGTATTCAGTGTGTTCTAGGTGTTCAGGATGAGATAACGTTCGGTAAACCAAGGCAAGAATTATCCAATGGTGACAAGATGAATATCTTCCTCGCACTATATAAATCCCCATAAAAGACAGGGAAGCAGATAATGTCATCTTTTTTTATTTTTAATGAAAAAAAGACTATGTAAGCATTAGTGTATGTATGTGATGTACACACATTGCATGTCATTTTTTAATAACCAAAACCACCCAATGCATTTATATTCATGTACTTTTAAGTATGAGGATTAATGATTCCTTGAAACACTGTGAGCAAGCCTTGGCAGCGACCCTTTTCTCACAAGGAGCACAGCCCTCGGATTCTCATCATCGGTTCCATAATAAACCCGCTAGTGGCGGGTGCCGTATTTGCAGCGCGCTGAGGCCCTTTTTACCGTAGCGGGTAAAAAGTCTTTAAAAAAGACATAGCCATGCGGCCGAGGAGGGGGGGGGGAGCACTTATCACCACCCATTGAGGTGGCAGTACGGGCTCCTGCACCTAGTGCATGTCGCTGCCTGATTATCGTCAGGTAAACCCCTGCAGAAATATGTTTTAATATTAAGCCCACGGTGGACTTATCGCCACTTAGTAAAAGGGCCCCAGAGTGTACTGTTTGATCTGTTCCTTAATTTTTATTTGTAATGTAATCTTTTTGGATTAAATTAAAAATTAAAGAAGATGAAATAGTACACTGTGAGTTTGTTATGGAGCTGATGATAAGTTTGGTGAATCACAGGACTGTGTTCCTTGTGTGAAAAGGGTCGCAGCTGAGGCTTGCACACAGTGTTTTAGGAATCATTGAAACTTATACTTGAGTGCACGAATGTAAAATGCGTTGGGTTGTTTTGGTTACTATATGAAATACCCCCACTGCAATAAAATTTTGGACTGTTAAGGTATAATTTTTTTAAAGCATGACATGTACAGTACTTCTCTATTTCCTGTAAATAAGGAAAATGTTAATATATGTACCCATGTAAACGCACACAGGCACAATTGTATGTACACATAGATATGTAATAAGCCGTGCCTTTTATTCGTAAAGAACATTTTGTTTACCACATTTCTTTTCCATGTTGCAGGAGAACAGAGAGACCGGAATGGAGAATGTAATAGAAGCAGTTGCCTCTTTTAAGTATGTCTTGCTTTGCTCATTCAGTATCTTTTTCAAAGGCCTATTTATGTTTGATTATGAGATTGTAATTGAATAAGTGGGAGGCGGGACTAGTGCTGGGCAGACTTATACGGTCTGTGCCAGAGCCGGTGGTGGGTGGCAGGGATAGTGCTGGGCAGACATACGGTCTGTGCCAGAGCTGGTGGTGAGAGGCGGGGCTGGTGGTTGGGAGGTGGGGATAGTGCTGGCAGACTTATACGGTCTGTGCCAGAGCCGGTGGTGGTGGCACGGATAGTGCTGGGCAGACTTATAAGGTCTGTGCCAGAGCTGGTGGTGAGAGGCGGGGCTGGTGGTTGGGAGGTGAGGTTAGTGCTGGGCAGACTTATACGGTCTGTGCCAGAGCCGGTGGTGGGTGGCAGGGATAGTGCTGGGCAGACTTATACGGTCTGTGCCAGAGCTGGTGGTGAGAGGCGGGGATAGTGCTGGGGCAGACTTATACGGTCTGTGCCAGAGCCGGTGGTGGGTGGCAGGGATAGTGCTGGGCAGACTTATAAGGTCTGTGCCAGAGCTGGTGGTGAGAGGGGGCTGGTGGTTGGGAGGTGGGGTTAGTGCTGGGCAGACTTACGGTCTGTGCCAGAGCCGGTGGTGGGTGGCAGGGATAGTGCTGGGCAGACTTATATGGTCTGTGCCAGAGCTGGTGGTGAGAGGCGGGGCTGGTGGTTGGGAGGTGGGGATAGTGCTGGGCAGACTTATACGGTCTGTGCCAGAGCTGGTGGTGGGTGGCAGGGATAGTGCTGGGCAGACTTATACGGTCTGTGCCAGAGCTGGTGGTTGGGAGGCGGGGATAGTGCTGGGCAGACTTATACGGTCTGTGCCAGAGCCGGTGGTGGGTGGCAGGGATAGTGCTGGGCAGACTTATAGGGTCTGTGCCAGAGCTGGTGGTTGGGAGGCGAGGTTGGTGGTTGGGCGGCGGGGATAGTGCTGGGCAGACTTATACAGTCTGTGCCAGAGCCAGTGGTGGGTGGCAGGGATAGTGCTGGGCAGACTTATACGGTCTGTGCCAGAGCTGGTGGTTGGGAGGCGGGGATAGTGCTGGGCAGACTTATACGGTCTGTGCCAGAGCCGGTGGTGGGTGGCAGGGGTAGTGCTGAGCAGACTTATATGGTCTGTGCCAGAGCTGGTGGTTGGGAGGCGGGGTTGGTGGTTGGGGGGGGATAGTGCTGGGCAGACTTATACGGTCTGTGACAGAGCCGGTGGTGGGTGGCAGGGATAGTGCTGGGCAGACTTATACGGTCTGTGCACTGAAGAGGACAGTACAAATAAAAAAAAAGTAGCACATATGAATTTATCTTCTTGGGCAGACTGGATGGACCGTGCAGGTCTTTTTCTGCCGTCATCTACTATGTTACTATGTAAGTGGTTTTGTGTTCTTTCTGTAACTTGCTTTGTCATTAACTGAAAGGTGGCATATAAATGTTAAATAAATATGAGCAGCATCATTTTTTTTTCTTTCCTGTAGAAAACCAGGATTGACCGGCAGAGGGCTTTATGAACTGAAACCAGAGTGTACAAATGAGTTTAATTTGTATTTTTACCACTATTCAAGAGCAGAGCAATCTAAGGTAATCTTGACTTAATCATTTTCAAGTCTTCTTTATAATTCTGGGTAGGCAGATTATTATCAAATCAAGTTTATGTATTTTATGTTTGTTTTCATGATTTTTTTTTCAACTGTGACTTCTTGTAGCAAGAGCACGTAGAATTCACATGCCATAAGAAACTTTATTGAATCCTCCTTACTTTTGTAGCAAATGAATTTGTGCAGTGTAGCTACACTTCCAAACTCTGGTTAGATAAGTGGGTGTATCTGAGAGCTGCGAGGTCTTTAGGGTTCTGCCAGCAGGAATGGGAATCCTTGCTTCAGAGCATAGCTGCAGACTCTGGCCTTGAAATAATGAGAACCACAATACATGTTGCAGTGCTGTTTCATATGAAAAGGGTTTACTCAAGTTATAGCTTATGTACTCAGTTGACAGTGTAGATTTTCTTCTGATGATAGATGTCAAATATATTTAAGGCTTCTGATATTAGAGTTTAATCAATAAGAACATAAGTGTTGCCGTACTGGGATAGACCGAAGGTCCATTAAGGCCAGTATCCTGTTTCCAGTAGTAGCCAAACTAGGTTTCAATACAGCACCCTGGCGTAAAAAGAATTAAAATAGGTGTTTGTTGGATAATCAGTGGGGGGGTCCCCTAGTATATTCTCACTCCTTTCCTGGCTTGTCTTATATCCCCCACTTAGTTTTTTATACTTTTTCAATGCTAATCACGCCTGAGTGACAAACATACATGTTTTGATTCCACTGGAAGAAATATTGAGCAATGGTTAGTGCAGTGGGCTGAGAACCAGGGGAAGTGGGTTTGACTCTGGGCAAGTCGCTTAACCCTCTCTTGGCCCAGGTGCAAAACTTTAATTGTGAGCCCACTAAGGACAGAGAAAAGTACCTGCATATAATTAAAAGAAAAAGTAATCCGCTTTGGTTGTACCGCAGAAAGACAATATATTAAATCCATGACCCCTTTAATGCAATACTTGTATCATGAAACACCAATAAACACTGATTTTTTTGTACCCTAAAAAAAAAAACCCTAATTAGCTGGAAAATAAACACTTAAATTTAAAATGTATAAACTCCTAGAATTGAAGCCCAAAATACATGTAACTGGTTACTTAATTCAGAAATATGCAGGGACCTCCTTGGTTCATGGAGCTTCTTTCAGGCCATTCAAGAGATCTGTTTGTTCTTGGACTCTCCTTTGTACTTGATTTTCCCTTTGCTCATCTCTTGAATCTATGAGAATGAGTGGAATTGGGACATCATAGACAAAGGTGATTTAGAAACTCTTGCCTCAGTCTTGCCTTAGCAGAAGATCAAGTGCTGAACTAAACATGTATACTCTGGAGGAAAGGAGAAACAGGGGTGATATGATACAGACGTTCAAATATTTGAAAGGTATTAATCCGCAAACGAACCTTTTCCGGAGATGGGAAGGTGGTAGAACGAGAGGACATGAAATGAGATTGAAGGGGGGCAGACTCAAGAAAAATGTCAGGAAGTATTTTTTCACGGAGAGAGTAGTGGATGCTTGGAATGCCCTCCCGCGGGAGGTGGTGGAAATGAAAACGGTAACGGAATTCAAACATGCATGGGATAAGCATAAAGGAATCCTGTGCCGAAGGAATGGATCCTCAGGAGCTTAGTCAAGATCGGGAGGCGGGGCTGGTGGTTGGGGCGGGGATAGTGCTGGGCAGACTTATACGGTCTGTGCCAGAGCCGGTGGGCAGCGGGACTGGTGGTTGGGAGGCGGGGATAGTGCTGGACAGACTTGTACGGTCTGTGCCAGAGCCGGTGGTTGGGAGGCAGGGCTGGTGGTGAGGATAGTGCTGGGCAGACTTATACGGTCTGTGCCAGAGCCGGTGGTTGGGAGGAGGGGATAGTGCTGGGCAGACTTATACGGTCTGTGCCAGAGCCGGTGGTTGGGAGGAGGGGCTGGTGGTTGGGAGGCGGGGATAGTGGGGCAGACTTATACGGTCTGTGCCCTGAAGAGCACAGGTACAAATCAAAGTAGGGTATACACAAAAAGCAGCAAATATGAGTTATCTTGTTGGGCAGACTGGATGGACCGTGCAGGTCTTTTTCTGCCGTCATCTACTATGTTACTATGTATGTAACGTGCACTGTTCCCTTTTTTTACCTTCACAAAGCACTGGAAAGACAAATCATAGCACAGCAAGGAATCTTCTGCCTCTCGGAATCCCCTTTATATTCCTTCTTTGAAGCTCCTTATAGACTTTTCCAGGCAAACACTTAGGGACACTTTAGTAATGCGGTAAACATTTACAGTGCGTGTTAACGTATTGTGTGGTCACAGTATCAATTACTACAATGGATGCTAATTTATTTATTTTTATTTATTTATATCAATTTATATACCGTATCTTATTGCAACTGCAAACCAGAACGGTTTACATGTATAAAAATACAATTTGTATATACAAATAGACAGACAAGGAACTCCATTCATGACAGGAAAGCACAGCAAATCAGAATTAACTACATAGTACAAACCAAAATGGATTATATTTAGTATACAGTGAGGCTACCCTTTTATTTGACCTTATCTTTATTCTAAGTTCTGTTCTACATAATTTATAAAGAAAAAGGTTTTCAAGAGTTTCCGAAATGGATGTAAGAATTCTCTAGTCTGATCTCTTTTGGAAGGCCGTTCCAAAGAGAAGGGGACAGGTAGAAAAAAGCTGATCTCCGTGTAGATTCCCATCTAGCCTTAGTGAGAGAGGGAATAACTAACCTATTATCTGTTAGAGATCTAAGAGTTTGCATAGCAGTGTTAGGAATTGTCAGATTTGATAGGTAATTAGGGTTTAACGTATGGAAAGCCTTGTGAGTCAAAACGAGAATTTTAAACTTGACTCTTGCTTCAACCGGAAGCCAATGCAGACGATGCAGTAAAGGTGTTACTCTGTCATCCCTCCGGGCCCTGCAAATCATACGTGCCGCTGTATTTTGTATTCTTTGTAATCGTTTTAAATTGTCTTGAGTAATCCCTGCATATATAATATTACAGTAATCTAAACGTGAGGTAATGTACGCAGATGTCAATGTTTTAAGAGAATCCTTACTAATTGAATTTCTGTCTGATCGAAGCCTCCTTAGATGGAAGAAAGATTTTTTTCACTACATCAGATACCTGTTCCTCAAAAGTCAATGCAGAATCAATAATGACCCCAAGGTATCTAAAGGATTTAACTGTGGGGATACTCTGACCAAATAGCATAGGCACTACTGCCTATCATGGAATGGACTCCAGTTGCAGTTAACGTATGGTAACTCATTGTACACTGTCACTGCTGCAGGGGCCATGTGGTTAGGCCACCTCTCCTAATATCAATAGTAGCTGCAGGTATCTCTGCTTCGATAGCCTAGGGGAGCTTTTTAGCCTTGAATTTGTTACCTAGGCACCAGGTTCTTTGAAGGACAAGCACAGTGGTTCTATATCTCCATTTGCTGGTAGGAGTGCATAAACCCAAGTGTGTGGAATGGTCTAGCAGAATGCAAGGAAATATTAGCAGGTAAGACCTCATTTCTGTACCCTTTTCACAAGCAGAGCTATTTAATACTATATTTGTGCTTTTTGAACTCAAATCTGATTGGTTTTATTCAGTCTGTTTAGGTGCCAAATGTTTTCACAAACACAGTATAAGAAATTTTTTAATAACTGAGGCTGTCGGATGAGTGTTTTATACCAGACGCTGCAAAATGGCTTGTTTTATTTTTTTTGTACTTTGGATGATGATGATTCTTTTTTGAATAGGCAGAGAAGCACAAAGAAGGTTGAAAAGGCAAAATAGAGAAGATACAGGTATTGTTGGAAAAATATAAAACCTATGTTAACATACAATTAAGATATAAAGAAGAAGCAATCTTAGCATTACCATTATAAGAACAGTCCTTCCATATCATCAAGCTGATCAATCCATAGACTGGTGGGTTGTGTCCATCTACCAGCAGGTGGAGATAGAGAGCAAACTTTTGCCTCCCTATATGTGGTCATGTGCTGCCGGAAACTCCCCAGTATGTTCTCTATCTCAGCAGGTGGTGGTCACACACAGCAGCAGCTCTGGCTAGGCCTCCAAGCCTAATCCTTAGGTTTTGTTGAGGCCTGGGGTTGAGGGCTCTTTTGAGCAAGTGCAAACCTGGTGGTGCCAGGTCCCTCCTTTTCTCCCCCCTCCCGCTGGCTCCGTTAAAAAAAAAAAAAAAAAAATTTTTAAACGTCCTTAAAGGCGTTTATTTCGACGTTTATTTAAACGTTCATTGCAGCTACTCACTGGGACACCAGTTCGTTACAGCTCGGAGCGGCAAGCAGGTAATTTTACCTTTTTATAGCGGCAGGGGGTTCCCCGATTCTTCTCCTCGTGGCATATGGCGTCGGAGGGCGAGGGCGCAAAGGGTCGCTCCCCGGATCGCTGGAGCGCTTCTAAAGGGGATGCGGGGGTTTTACAGCCTGATTCGCCCTTGATGGTGACAGTTTAGTGACCGATGAATGTCCCGGTCCTTCCTCCGGCGTGGCGGTTTTTTCCCGCCATAAATGCCCATCCCCCGCTCCTCGCCTCCGCCATCTTGGCCGGCCACGCGGCTCGGACGGCTTCTTCGTGGGCCGCCCTTGAGGTTGGAGACATTAATGCCATGAACGCCCTTAATTTGGGCGACGGCACAAAAGCGGCTAAAGTTAAGCGCCGTTCTTCCCGCGCGGCTCCTTTGAGGAGTGTCGCGCCGGACGCCATTTTGGATGCGCAGCATGTCTCTCCCCCGCTCTTGCGAGCGCCGGTTGAGGGTGCGTCTAGGGCTGTGGCCCAGGCTGCGGAAGTGCACAGTCTGGGGGCTTTCTCCCCCGAGTTTGTTTTGCTGCTGCATCAGGCCTTCCTCATGCAAAACGCTGCCCCTGCTCCCTCGTCTGGTAAAGAGGTTGAGGTTCCCAGAGGTAACGCCCTCGGGTTGATTCCCAGGCCTTGGAGGACTTTGTCTCCTCCGATGTAGATGAGGGCAGCGTGTCTGAGGTCTCCCAGCGGTCCTTTGCGGATTCCTTGGAGGGGATAGATCCCCGCTCGGATGGAGCGGATGACCCCTCTGCAGCGCGGCTTTTTAGCCCAGAGGATTTGCCCAACCTGTTGTTACAGGCCATGGACACTTTGAAGATTTCCTCTCCGGAGGACGTCTCTCCCTCAGCCCCTGTTGGCTCTGCCATTATGCTGGGGACGTAGCGCCCGCCTAGAACCTTCCACGTGCATGATGCCATGCACACCTTAATTTCGGCTCAATGGGATGTCCTGGAAGCGAGCCTCAAAGTGGCTAGGGCTATGTCCCGCCTCTATCCTTTGCCTGAAAGTGAACGTGAGGCCTATCTGTGGCCTACCGTGGATTCTTTAATCACTGCGGTGACTAAGAAAACGGCTTTGCCGGTGGAAGGTGGCACGGCCCTAAAGGACGCCCAAGACAGAAGATTGGAGGCGGCCTTAAGGTCGTCCTTTGAGGCGACTGCTTTAAGTTTGCAGGCCTCGGTTTGCGGTTCCTATGTGGCCAGGGCGTGCCTGACTATGGTGCAGCGGGCTTCCCCCTCGGATCATTCCTTGAGGGCTGATTGGCCGGCCCTGGAATCGGGCTTAGCCTATTTGGCAGACTTGCTGTATGATGTCTTGAGAGCCTCAGCTAAAGGCATGGCTCAGACAGTCTCTGCACGGCGGTGGCTTTGGCTGAAACATTGGTCTGCTGACCACGCCTCTAAATCCCGCCTGGCTAGATTGCCTTTTAAAGGCAAGCTGCTCTTTGGGGTCGAGCTGGACAAAATCGTGACCGATCTCGGCACGTTTAAGGGCAAGAAATTACCAGAGGTCAGGGCTCGGGCTAGTACTCGTCCCGGTACCTCCAGAGGACGGTTGCAGGAAGCCCGTCGGTACCGCCCGGGCAAGTCGGGTCCTCTGCCCCCTCTTCCTTCAAGAGGAATTTCTCCCCCAAGCAGCATTCCTTTCGCAGAGACCACCGTCCCGGAGGTGCTCACTCCGGTCCCCCCCCCAGGGTCTCGTACCCAATGACGGGGCCTTGGTCCACGTCCCAGTGCAGATTGGAGGACGGCTGTCCTCGTTTCTGGGCGAGTGGACCACAATAACTTCAGACGCGTGGGTGCTGGAAGTCATCAGAGACGGCTACAAGCTAGAGTTCTGCCGACCGTTAAAAGACGGGTTCGTACTCTCTCCCTGCAAGTCTCCGGTCTAAGCTGTGGCAGTGCAGCAGACCTTGGACAATCTGATCCGCCTGGGCGCGGTCGTTCCGGTGCCAGAAAGTCAGCTTGGCAAGGGACGTACTACTCCATTTACTTTGTGGTACAAAGAAAGGAGGTTCTGTCCGGCCTATCCTCGACCTCAAAGGGGTCAATCGGGCCTTGGAAAGTGCGGCACTTTCGCATGGAGACTCTCCGCTTTGTATATAGCGGCAGTGAAGGCAGGAGAGTTCCTGGCATCCTTGGGCATCAAGGAAGCGTACCTGCATATTCCCATCTGGCCTCCTCATCACGCTTTCTGCGTTTTGCAGTCCTGGGACGATACTTCCAGTTCAGAGCCCTCCCATTCGGGTTGGCTACTGCTCCGCGGACCTTTTCCAAAGTAATGGTGGTCATCGCGGCCTTCCTACGAAAGGAAGGGGTACAAGTCCATCCTTATCTGGACGACTGGTTGATCCGAGCCCCCTCTTATGCAGAGTGCGGCAAGCTGTGACCGGGTAGTTGCTCTTTGAGCTCCCTGGGATGGATCATCAACTGGGAGAAGAGCCAGCTGCGCCCGACTCAGTCCTGGAGTACCTGGGAGTTCGATTCGACACCCAAGTGGGCAGGGTGTTCCTGCCAGACAATCGAATTGTCAAGCTTCAGGCTCAAGTGGACCAGTTCCTAGTAGCCTCTCCTCCTCGGGCTTGGGACTATGTGCAGCTCTATGACGGCCATGATGGAAGTAGTGCCCTGGGCCAGGGCTCATATGAGAACCACTTCAACAATCTTTGCTGCGGCGCTGGACTCCGATGTCGGAGGATTATGCTGTGCGCCTTCCCTTGGACCCAGCAGTGCGCAAGGCGCTGAGCTGGTGGATGCAGACAGACAAGTTGTCTGCGGGAATGCCTCTGGTGACCCCAGAGTGGATTGTCGTCACGACGGAACGCCTCTTTGTCGGGCTGGGGAGCCCACTGCTTGGGAAGGACAGCGCAGGGGCTCTGGTCTCCTGCAGAGGCAAAGTGGTCTATCAACCTCCTGGAAATCAGAGCCATTCGGTTGGCGCTTTTGGAGTTCATCCCGGTACTGGTGTTGAAGCCTGTACGGGTCCTGTCAGACAATGCCACGGCTGTGGTCTATGTCAACCGCCAGGGAGGTACCAAGGGCGCCCCTCTAGCCAAGGAGGCTATGAATCTTTGCCAGTGGGCGGAAGCAAACCTGGAGCAGCTTTCAGCGGCCCACATTGCCGGAGTCATGAATGTCAAGGCGGTCTTTCTCAGTCGCCATACCTTGGAGCCCGGAGACTGGCAAATATCTGCTCAGGCGTTCTGGACATCACGAAGCGCTGGGGCCAGCCGAGCCTAGTTTTGATGGCTTCATCGGCCAATTGCCAAGTGCCCGGCGCTTTTTCAGCAGAGGACGGGACCCTCGATCCCTGGGAGTAGATGCTCTTCTCCAACAGTGGCCGACACAAGAGCTCCTCTATGTGTTCCCGCCCTGGCCCATGTTGGGCAGGGTGCTAGACCGGGTGGCAAAGCATCCCGGCAGGGTAATCCTGGTGGGTCCGGATTGGCCCAGACGTCCCTGGTATGCGGACTTGATCAGGCTCTCAGTCGACGATTCTCTGCGGCTGTCAGTGGAGCAGGGCCTGTTACATCAGGGTCCCGTGGTGATGGAGGATCCCTCCCCCCCTTTGGTCTTACGGCCTGGCTATTGAGCGGCAGCGTCTGAGGAAGAAGGGCTTCTCAGACAAGGTCATCGCCACTATGCTAAGAGCGAGGAACCGCTCTACTTCTACTGCTTACGCCAGGGTTTGGCGTATCTTTGCAGCGTGGTGTGAAGCAGGCTCACTTTCTCCCTTCACTGCTCCAATTTCTTCAGTGTTGGCGTTCCTGCAAGAAGGTCTGGAGAAAGGCCTGTCGCTCAGTTCCCTTAAAGTCCAGGTAGCGGCTCTGGCTTGCTTCAGGGGCCGCCTGAAGGGTGCTTCCCTGGCTTCGCAGCCAGATGTGGTGCGCCTTCTCAAGGGAGTTAATCACCTGCGCCCTCCTCTGTACTCAGTGGTGCCTGCGTGGAATCTCAACCTGGTACTAAGAGCATTGCAGAAGCCGCCTTTTGAACCCTTGTCGAGGGCATCTCTGAAAGACCTGACGTTGAAAGCAGTCTTTTTGGTGGCTATCACTTCAGCCAGAAGAGTTTCCGAGCTCCAGGCGCTCTCATGTCGAGAGCCTTTTCTGCAGTTCACTGAGGCAGGAGTGACTATTCGCACAGTGCCTTCCTTCCTGCCCAAGATTGTTTCTCGCTTCCATGTGAATCAGCAGCTCTGTCTCCCTTCCTTTCGTAGGGAGGACTACCCAGAGGAGTACTCTGCTCTTAAATATCTGGATGTGAGACGAGTCATCATCAGATACTTGGAGGTGACCAATGATTTCCGGAAATCGGATCATCTGTTGTCCTGTTTGCAGGTCCTCGTAAGGGTCTGCAGGCTGCTAAGCCTACAGTGGCAAGATGGGTCAAGGAAGCCATTGCAGCGGCTTATGTGGCCGCAAGGAAGGTGCCGCCTATCCAGCGGAAGGCTCACTCCACAAGAGCTCAGGCGGCCTCGATGGCAGAGGCCGGTTCCGTCTCCTTGGAAGAGATATGCAAGGTGGCAACTTGGGCTTCGGCCCATACATTCTCCAAGCATTACCGCTTGACTGTGGCTGCTCGGGCGGAGGCCCGGTTTGGAGCTTCAGTGTTGCGGTCAGGGATTTCAATGTCCCGCCCTGGGTGAGTACTGCTTCGGTACATCCCACCAGTCTATGGATTGATCAGCTTGATGATATGGAAGGTAAAATTATGTATAATCATACCTGATAATTTTCTTTCCATTAATCATAGCTGATCAATCCATAGCCCCTCCCAGATATCTGTACTGTTTTTATTCTGGTTGCATTTCAGGTTCAAGTTTAGTCTTCAGTTACTTCAGAAGACTTCGTGTTCAGTTTTTTCACTTGGATTCTTCAAGAGTTGAGACGAGTTTGTGTTACAGTGAGCTGCTGCATTCCTCTCCCCCCCCGTTTACGGGGCTGGATTGAGACATAAATTCTGCCGGCACTCCCTCCCGCTTCGTGCGGCTGTAGGGCAGCTTTGTACCCCTCCCGCTTCGGCGGTGTTAGGGTCAGTCAGCTCCTCCCGCGGTTTGCGGTTGCAGGATAAGCCAGATCCCCCCGCATCGGCGGGTGTGTGTCCCTCCCCCGCTCCGCGGGGATGAGCTGGACGGATTCCCCTCCCCCACTTGTGTGGGATGAGCTGGGTTAATTCCCCTCCCCCGTTTTGGCGGTGGTGAGCTGGGCAGAGTGTCCCTTCGTGGGTGTAATTCTCTGAGTGCTGAGTCCTGCGGATGGAGCTTGGATATCGACATACTGAGGAGTTTCCGGCAGCACATGACCACATATAGGGAGGCAAAAGTTTGCTCTCTATCTCCACCTGCTGGTAGATGGACACAACCCACCAGTCTATGGATTGATCAGCTATGATTAATGGAAAGAAAATTATCAGGTATGATTATACATAATTTTACCATAAGATGCACTGTGATGTGTTAGAGTAAAGATCCATCAAGCTCAGCATTGTGTCTCTAACAGTGGTCAAACCAGGCCACAAATGCTCAATAAATTGTCAAGAGTACATCCATCATATTTTCTTTTATCAATGATATATCTCTTCAAGATTGCTAAGAAGTGACAACACTAGGAAGTTACAATTGCATGCTAGTCAACAGTATCTGTTAGTTGAATCACACAAAAAGTCAATTACTTTATGGGGCCGTTTGAATGGAAAGCTTTGCCACTTGATACGAGAGTGGCGGCCTCAATTGTTGCTTTTAGGATGCGATTGGAAGTATTTTTTTATTTTCATTGGCTTTTGGTGTGTAGATGCTTGAAGTGCAACTGTGATGTATCGTGATGGTAGTGATGTTTATTTATTTATAACACTTATACCCTGCGTTTCCCCACTTATTAGCAGGTTCAATGCAGCTTACATAGAATATCAGGTTTACAAAGTAACATAGAAAGGATATGGCTATAATATAGTAGATAAAGAGGTGATCATTTAGATGAGGGTAGGTAAGGTGGGTAAGGGAGGAGGATGGTAGTAGTAGTAGGGGAGTGCTTTCACCTGGTTAAAGAAACAAAGAACTAGGGAACTCATGTATATATTAAACAGGATGGGTGAGAGAGGGGAGCCTTGGGTAACTCAAGAGGTTGGTTTCCAGACAGGAGATTTAATAGAATCCGTTATCACACAGTAGGCTCTATTTGATAGGAAATTCTTAAAACAGTTAAAAACCATATTAGAAATTTCTAACTCGCTGAGCTTCAACAGCAGCTGTTCATGATTCAGCACATTGAAAGCAGCGGAAATGTCAAATTGTATTAAGATAATCAGTTGATCTTGACCCAGTGCCCTTTAAACATAAATTTCCACCACCGTAAGTAGAGCCTGTGACTAAACAGTGGTTTTCTGAGCCTATGAACTTTATTGTTTTGCTGATATGTGTATATGTTTTTCTCCTGGTTGGCCAGCAGATGGTGATCTTTTTTTTTTTTTTTTAAAGCTGTACCAGAACTGACAGTTTTCTTTTTCCCACCTAACTGTGAGGTAATTTGTTAGTCTCAGTTTGGAAGTAGAAGGAGAAAGACCTCTCTGCTGAGACCCTCTAATCAGTTATATTCTGTAACTTGTGAGCAGCTATATTTCCTGTACTTCCCAGGCACTATTCAGGTAGTGATAAAATGTTTAGATAGTTTTATAATTAATCCTATTTCCTATTTCAGTTACCTGTTGTTGTGTGCTGTTTTCCCCATCTGTTTTATAGTTCACTGTTCAATATTTTTATGAAAATAAACATCATTGTTTATTCGCTCTGCTTGTCTGGACTAACTAAGAATCCTGGTGGTTTGTGTTTGGGTCTGTGGGTGCTTTCTTGGAACTGTGGGACCCCTGGGAGTGTGGCCCCAGTGTCCTAGAAATCACTGGGGAATAATTTGAGAGTTGGAGACTCGCCCAGAGACGGTTGGGACCCAGTCGGTGGGAGGAGGGTGCTAGTGTAGAGCATAAGTGGCAGATGCAGGTGGAACCTGAGCTGTGCTGGGGACAGACCCTCCAGGTGGCTGCAGGATTAGTCCCATGCGAGTGACTAGGCATTTTGTCACAGACCCGTACTGTGCAAGTACCTAAAATGAAATTAAGAATGCAGAATATTGTAATTTCACACATTTCTAGAAAGTTGCAGGTCTCCCCATTAGATGTTGACTGAAACACATCAAGACAGTATTTCAAAAGACCCCTTCTTCTTGTCTCTGCTTCTATCCCCCTTCCTTCCCACTCCATCCTGTTTCTCATTTTGGTTCCCCTTTTCTGTACTACTTTATTCCACCAGTTCTTTTTTCACAGGAAAAGGTGCTTGTACTCACATGCCAGGGTGCAGGGCCAACCTTGCGGAGGATAGAGGCACTGATTCCACTTCAGTCTTGCCCTCCCCTCCCATAGCCTCCCCCCCCCCCCCCCCATAGCCTCACCCCTGCCATCGACCACATAGCCTGAAGCGTCTAGTTCAGCTCTGAGCCACAGGACACTTATCAACTGTGAGTCCTTACTGCCTGGACAAACTTTTCTCTTGCTAGCATACAGACCGTTGTCATTTGAATTGTGCTGCTAGTGCTGACATCACTTTCTAACAACATAGGGAGACCTTGCTCTGAGATGTCCTTCCGAAGGGGCATGCCAAACGGCACGTCCCTTTGTGCATCCCTTAGGGCGGTGTCAGCATGGCTTGTCTGAGTAGGGCAGCTCCCTGGTCCTTCATCTGCCCTGGACATCTGTAAATGTGTGTTTTACCAGTCTATGTCAAGTCAACTTTGTTCCTTGGCTCTGCTGCTTGTTGTTCTATGCATCGTGGCTCTGTTGTCATGCTGCTGTGCTTGGAGGTTCCATGTTCGATCCCCATTATATTGTCTTGTAGGATTAGTCGTTCAGTCCCTGCCCATACAACCTTGTTCCAGTCAAGCTTCTCTCTCACTCATGCGAGGCAAGGCACTTCCTTCTCCAGATGCCATTTAATCACCTTACTGTCATTTAGTTTGGTCTCCATCTCCTACCTCCCTATTCCAGTCAGATATGTAAATGCTAGGTCAGTGGTCAATAAAACTGATATTAGTGACTGTCAAGAAATACCTAGACACCCGCCTGGGGTTACCTCGTGGCCACCTAGAGGGTCTATCCCCAGTACATCTCAGGTCAGCCTGCACCTGCCACTTGTGCTCTACTCTAGGACTGTCCTCCCACTGACTGGGTCCCAACTGCCTCTGGGCGAGTCTCCTACTCTCCAATTATCCCCAGTGATTTCTGGTTTACTGGGGTCAAACTCTCAGTGATCCCACAGTTCTTAGAAAGCACTCACAGACCCAACACACAAACCACCAGGATTCTTTATCAGTCCAAACAGATAGGCAATAAACTAAATTATTTATTGTCTTAAAAACTGAATAATGACCAAAAATGTGCAATCAGCAAACAATAACAGGTAACTGAAATATAGATCAATTATAACATTAACTAAACATTTATATACTGTGTCAAGATTACCTGGAAAGGTCAGGATATATAACTGTTTATATAGCCTTAGCAAAGAGATCTGTCCCCCTCTTCTCCCGAGCTAAGACTGAAGCAACAGCCAGTACTACTGGGTAATTTTTAAAACTCCAAGCCAATCAGAGCCCAGTCAACAAGTATACTGCTGCTTGCTTCCTGCTTGTGTTAAAGAAAAAGAACTTTCAGTTCCCTATAACAGCTTTACAGCAAAGAAACACCACTTGCTGGCCAAATAGGAGAAATACACTTCAGGACATAATTAAACAGGAAAAAATATCATACATTTTACAGGCTTAAAACACACTGTTTCTTCACACAAATCAATTTACCCCGTAATGTAATGTGGTATTTTTCAGCGAAATATTTTCACACATTCCATTATAAGTGGAAACAAAAGGCACTGAGATCATATTTAAACAAAAAAGCTCTCTTTTCTCCCGTTTCTTGAGTCAGACCCCGGGTGTGAGGATTCAGCTAATTTGGCTGCAGGCAGGAGCAAGAAGTAGAAGGACTCTAGCAGGCTTAGCATATAAAGCCAATCAGGATATGAAATGAAGGCAGCCAAGTTTCAACCCATGCAGAGATGCAAAAGATAGGCTTTGGAGGAGTTAGTTTTTTGAACGAAGATTTTTTACTTTTTGGGGCGTTCGAGGGAATAGAATGGGAACTTCAAGAAAGGATGTTCATTATGGTCTACAGTTAACTAGGTATGTTTTTTTTTTTTTCTTCTTCTAGCTCTACCACCACCTTTTCTGCCTCCCTTCTGTCCTCTGTTTGCTAGTTTGGTTAATATTCTACAATCGGATGTCTTGCTATGCATTATGGGAACAGTACTACAGTGGGCTGTAGAACCTAATGGATACTCCTGGTCAGAGTCCATGCTGCAAAGGGTATGTATACAAACTGAATCTACTTTTAGCAGTTTCCTATAGGAAAACTGACCTTCTACGATAGTAATGTTTTACCTCTCTCCCTCTGTGTAAATGTATCCTTACGTGTTCTGTCTTCCAATAGCTTATGAACTGTTGATCCAATTTCATTCAGATTCTGCCATTGATGGTAGAACATTTAATGACCTCAACTTGTTACGTGCTCTCGACACCTATAGCATCTAGAACCCTGTCGTGGGTTTAAAAAAAAAATTCTTTCTTTATAATTTTGAAACAATCGCAAGCGTAACACTTGTTAAAGAAAACCGAATAACATGTGTAATAAGGAACTAGTGATCAAAGTCACAATCAAGAAACAAATAAACTTCCTCCTTAGACTACAATATGTTGGAGGGGGGAGTACAATTTAGGAGATAAACAAAATAAGAAAAAAATAATCACAGTTCAATCAAAGAACCCATAAAGCCTAACATGAGACACAGAACTCCATTATCCTTTATCCCCGGTAGTCCCAACAGTAATCTTCTTTAACTCTATAAAGGCCTTCAACTGGTCTGGCAAGAAGAAAACCTTTTTCACTCCCAAGTAGCGGACCACACACTTACAAGGATAAGCTAAGAGAAATGCAGCCCCAAGAGCTTTTGTATCTTTCCTTAATGCTAAAAAGGCTTTCCTTCTTTCCTGCATATTCTTATGTACTTCTGGAAATACCCAGATATGCTGACCACAGAACAAAACTTGACAATTTTGAAAATAGTCTAAAAACAGCATTAAGTCCTGTTCAAAAATGAAAGAAACCAACAAAGTGGCTCTCTCAGGTACATCTGAAATGGAGTCTTCAAGTATGGCTGAAATATTTTTTACATCAGTTTTTTCATCTGGTAATTCTTCAGATGTAGATTTTGAAACAGGGAGATAATATGCCTTGTTTAAAGGAGGTAAAGCTTCTGAAGAATGTTTTCCCATCATGGTTTCTATTTCTTATAGGGGACACAGTGTCCAGTTTAGTTTCTGTTGAAATCTCAGGTAGCTCAGAGTACAGTTTTATTTCTTCATGCGTTTTAAAAGCTGTCTTACTTTTGGTTTGAAAAGAGTACTTTAAAGAGTGCCTTGCTGCTGATCAGTAGTCAAGATCATGTGCAAATTTCTCTGAGGACAAGGCAGACACAAATATTACCATATGTGGATGATGTCATCTGACAGAGCTTGGCAAGGACGCTACTCAGCGTTCTATTTCTAGAAGCTTTTGGTAGCTCTAACCGTGCATGTGTGCATGCCTTCCCACCTACCTCATTCATGCAGAACCAGCAGTTGTCTTCTTTCCATGAGGGCTGAGAAGACAGTTTTTGCCTTGCTCTCCTCAGTGCATTTTTTGTGTGTGTATTTTTATTTTTATTTTTTGTATTGTAGCCTTCCCTGCTTCTTTGGCATCTTCTAGTGAGTAGTGCAGAACCTTTTTTTCTCCTTAGCTTTGTCTCCTTAACCTTTTTAGTGTTTTCTGCCTTTTTAAGTTTCCTTCCTTTTTCTTTAGTTTATAGCCTTCATAGGCCTGAGCTCCTGGCTGGGCTTCATTTTTCTGTTTAAAAAAACAAACAAAACAGAGACACCATTGAACCATTTGATCTTCACTTCGGCTAGTTTTACCTAGATGCCACAGAAAGTTCCCAGTGGTTTTTAGAGATGTTCTTGGTGTGGCATGGTCACAATTGGTGCTTGCCATGCCTTGGACCTGACCACCAAGCCTTTAACTGTAAGCTTTGTTCTCAGATGCAAAAGAGAACTCAAGAGTCCTGAATCCCTGCGTGAGAGACTTTTTTGGTGCATCTAAGTCTGTTCCATTGGCATCAGAAGCGAAGATATGGAAGGAATCGACTTTGTCCTTATCAGCACCAAGAGGTTCTGATGCTGGGCATCAAGCAGAGAAAGAAGCACTGTCATTGGACTCGAAGCATGGTACCCAGGAGCTCTGGGAAACTGGTGTCACTGGTACCTGAGAATCAACAGTAACAAGAGGACCACTCCCCCTCAATAGTCGGTGCCACCACGTCGGCCTCCGTGGAGCCAGGACCTGACATCTGATTCTGTCCTTCCATCTTCTCAGGCTGTCACTTCACTGGCACCAGCCCAATCTTTACCACTGCCTGCCTCCAAGGAGTGATTCCAGGCCATGCTACAGGAGCAGCTGGAGTGCATCTTATCTCGGTGTAGCACCAAGGTATCGAGGGCACTGGTATTGTTCATGGTGCTGCCCCAGCTGATCCTGGAGGCCCATACATTGCCCGCTTGTCAATGTCTGTGCCTTGTTGGGCATTGGAGCTGGTGCCGGCCAAGCCCATGCCCTTCTCAAGCCCATCGGGCAAGGAAGCTCCCCCGGAGTCCAGGAGGGGATCTGTTCTTCAGTGTGCCCACCCATAGTCTGGCCATGAGTCCAGTGGTCCAAGACTGGCACAGTTTCAGACACCTCGTGAGGAGTATTTTGCTGAGTCTGATACAGACTGCTCTTGAGCATCTGAGGTGGAACTAGAGAGCCTCTCTGAGAGTGGGTCCCTTGATCTACCCTCAGACCCCTTCCCACCTCAAGAAAGGAGAAAGTCTCCCCCAGAGGAGCTCTCCTTTGTCTCTTTTTCACAAGAGATGGCTGAGTCTGTCTCATTTAAGTTGGAAATCAAGGACGAGCCCAGAGCTAAGATGTTGGACATTCTTGACTATGATTCCCCTCCCAAGGAGGCTGTGACACAGTGCCTGTGCATATCACCCTTAAGTCAGCACAGAGGAACAATTTGGAGACCTCTTTCTCTGTGCAGCCTGTACCTAAGAAGGCAGACTCTATGTATAGAATCTAGAAGGCTCCTGGATTTGAGAAGCAGCAGCTTCCTCACCATTCTCGAAAAAACCCAGAAGTTCCAAAACCCATGCCTTATGCATAGTGTGGTGAAGTTTGTGGACAGTCTGCCCCAGAGTAGGCTACAGAACTTCACCAGCTAGTAGTCAAGTAGAAGTGCTGAAAGCAAATAGTCTGGACAACCTATGATGCTTTCAATGTGACATCCAGAGTCTCAGCCTTGGGTATTGGTATGTGCAGACTCACCTAGCTGCATGTGTTGAACCTAGAACTGGCAGTTCAGGAAAAGCTCACGGATGTCCCTTGCCAAGGTGACAGTCTATTTTTGGGGACAAATTGGAGGAGGTCACTGACCTTATCGAGGAATGTTGATACCATCATCCAGCTCCTTCTGCGGCCTCCGTTTCTTGGAGTTTTTCAGGTAGAAGCCTAGGGAGGACCTATTACTCTCAAAAGGCATAGGTTCATTCCTGCTAGCCCTCCTGAGTAGTCCCAGGGCTCCCGCTCTGTTCCTCAGCAACAGCAGCAGACCCAAAAGCTCCAGCCAGCTCCCCAGTCAAAGCAGAGGATGAGCTTTTGATTGGATCCAGGAGAGCATAGCCGTTATAAAAGTGATCATCCTAAATGGCCTGCCGGTAAGGAGGAGGCTTAATTTTTTCCAAGAAGGGTTGCACCTTTTAACCTCAGACCGGAAATAGAGCATCCAAACAGAAGTGAAACATTCTGCAAACTCAACACAAACAACAGCACAAAGCAGAGGTAATCCAGAGAAGGAGCAGGCTTAAGATTTTCTATAAATAGATTTTCTTGATGATTGACCCGACTTGGCCAAGTTTTGGCACATATGCCTTCGTCAGGGTTTTGCATAACCGAATACAGCATCCAGCTCGCAGGTATTTTCAGGCTGCACTGGATGCATTTTATTTGACCACTTGCTTTTGTATGAAGAGGAATCTTTGACCCCTGATGAAGGCATTAGTGCAGAAACTTGGCCAAGTTGGGTCAATGATCAGTAAATCTTTTTCGTGGAAAGCCTTGGGTCTGTTCATTCTCTGTACTGTCTGTGCTGTTTGGGTTCTTGAAATAGACCATGAGCTTTATGCCTTGCATTGGCGAGAACTCTCTCTAAATTGCCCTCCGAGAGCATCTAAGTTCAGTTTTCAGGATGTACTTGCAGAGGAAGTCTTTTCTCTTCTACAGGCCCTTGCGTTCAAGCTTGTACCTCCAGGAGAAGGGAAGGGATTCTATTCTACGTACTTTCTCGTGCCCAGAAAAAACGGGGAGGGGGGATTTCCCATCCTAGACCTAAGGGCTCTGAACAAATATCTGGTCAAAGAAAAGTTCAGGATGGTTTTCCTGGGCACCCTACTTCCCATTATTCAGGCAAATAATTGGCTATACTCTCTGTACTTAAAGGATGCTTACACTCACAGGTACATCCATGTCACAGGAAGTATTTATCATTTCGAGTGGGTAAACACCACTTCCAGTATTGCATTCTGCGCTGTGGCCTCACATCCACTTCCAAGGTTTTTACAGAGTGTCTTGCAGTAGTCGCAATTTTGCTACGCAGACTGGGGGTGCATGTGTTTCCCCACCTGGACGATTGACTAGTTAAGAGCACAGGAAAAAGTGTTCAAGAATCAGTGCAAAGAAACATTCAGGTGCTAGAGTTACTAGGGTTCGTTGTCAACTACCCAAAGTCCCATCTCCTTCTAGTTCAGAGACTGGAGTTCATTAAAGTCCTGCTAGACACTGTTCAGGCCTGAGCCTTCCTTCCAGTTACCAGAGCGGATGTTGTGATCGACATCACCCTGCAGGTTCAGCAGAGTCAGCAGGTTTCAGTTCAGCAGATGTTGTGATTGCTAGGCCACATGGTCTCCATTGTGCATGTCACACTCATGACACGCCTCAGTTTGAGGCAGGCCCAATAGACCCTAGCTCCCAGTGGTGCCAGGCCACAGGGAACCTAGCGGACATCATCTCTGTCATTCTGGATTTCACGGAGTTGCTCTTGTGGTGGACCATTCGGCTCAGTTTGATCCTGAGACTCCCAAATTCTACCTCCTCACAAGACGCTGATGACAGATGTGTCCAAACTGAGCTGGTGGACACCTGTAGATGGCCTCCACACTCAAGGTCACTGCTCTGTTCAGGATGCTCAGCTTCACATCAACCTCCTGGAGCTGCGAGCCATTTGGAGCTCTCTAAAGGCTTCCAGAAATCGGTTGATGCACAAAATTGTTCCCATTCAAACAGACAACCAGGTGGCAATGTCCTACGTGAACAAGCAGGGAGGGACGAGATCCTACCTCTTGTGTCTAGAAGCAGTCAGGATGTGGCACTGGGCCTGCAGATGTGGCATGGTTCCCAGGGCCACATACCTGGCAAAGGAGGACAGCAGCCTGGCAGACAAGACCGAGCAGGGTGATGTAACCGCATGAGTAGTCTCTCAACATGAGCATTGCTCAGAAGATCTTCCAAGAGTGGGGCACCCCCTCAGTGGATCTTCTTTGCCACTCATCTCAACAACAAAATCTCTCAGTATTGCTCCCACTGCAGACTCGAGTCGGATACCTTTCTCCTTGATTGGGGGCAGGACCTGCTATATGCGGTTTCTCCCATATCACTTATTGGGTAGACTTCACTAAAACTCAAACAGGACCAAGGGGTCTATGATCCTTATCATGCCCTATCGGCCAAGGCAGATTTGGTTCCCTTTACTTTTAGAGATGGCTTCCGAAAACCCATGGAGAGTGAAGTGCTTTCCAACCTTCATCACTTAGAACAAGGGAAGTCTTCTGTACCCCTACTTTCAACCCTTGGTCCTTATGGCTTGGAGTTGAGAGGTTAGAACTTGATTCTCTCGAACTGCATGAAGGTGTGTCTCAGGTGCTGCTTGCTTCCAGAAAGATTCCACTAAGAGGTGATGTAATTTTAAATGGAAGAGGTTTGCCGTCTGGTGTGAGGGCAAGGCCATAGATTCTATTTCCCTGCCCTACACAAAAACTGCTTGAATACTTTCTACGCTTTTCTGAGGCTGGTTTCAAGACCCTTAGGTTCACCTTAGTGCAATTGGAGCTCACTATCACTGTGTAGAGGGGTGTGGTAGCTGTGTTAGTCCACTCTTAAAGGTTATCAATAGAAATCAAACAAAATAAAACATGGAAAAGAAAATAAGATGATACCTTTTTTATTGGACATAACTTAATACATTTCTTGATTAGCTTTTGAAGGTTGCCCTTCTTAGTCACATCTGCTACCACATTTGCTTATTTCCGATCTGACTAAGAAGGGCAACCTTCGAAAGCTAATCAAGAAATGTATTAAGTTATGTCCAATAAAAAAGGTATCATCTTATTTTCTTTTCCATGTTTTATTTTGTTTGATTTCTATTGATAACTGTGTAGAGGGAAAGCCTGTCTTTGTAAGGCCTCTAGTTGTTTTTTTTTTTAATGTGAGGTTTGCTTTCCCGCTCAAATCTCCAACTCTGTCATGGGACCTCAATATTACCCTCACCCAGCTGATAAAAGCTCCATTTGAGCCACTTGACACCTGCCACCTGAAGTTTCTGACCTGGAAGGTTTTGTTTTTGGTGGCGGTCACTTCAGTGTGCAGTCAGTGAGCTTCAGGTCCTAGTAGCTGATCCACCTATTAAGAGTGGTTATCTACACCCATCCTAAGTTCCTTTCTAAGGTAGAGTCGGAATTGCATCTTAACCAGTCAATTGCTCTGCCAACAGTTTTCCCAGAACCTCATGCCCATCCTGGTGAAAGTGCATTGCACACCTTGGACTGTAGTCAAGCCTTGGCCTTTTATCTGGAGCTATCTAAAGTCCATAGACAGTTCACCCAGCTTTTTGTTTCTTTTGACCCTATCAGGATGGTAGCAGCCATCGTAAATCACTTTGTCCAATGGGCTGGCAGATTGGATCTCCTTTACTTACACCCAGGTTGGGCTGGCTCTGGGGTTGTCATGTCATATGGCTCACCATGTCAGGAACCATGACTACATCTGTAGCACACAGCTAGTTCGGTCAGACAATTCTTCAGAATTTGTTTGGGGTCTAGAATTTAACTCCATCCTCCTAAGCTTGTTTTATTCTGTTACAGGTTGCACCTTCCCTTGTACATATAAGTTGGGTTAATTGGTTTCTGGTTGGCCTTGCCTGTTGCAAGTCCCTGTTGACCAGTGTTTGTTGTTTTTTGGTGAGCCATGGTAATGTCTGTCTTGCTTGTCCTCAGGAAAAGTGAAGTTATTCATTGTAGCAGCTGTTCGACAAAGACAGGAGGACATATATTACAACAAACACTCACACCATCCAGAGGAGTTGTATTATCTAAGCTTTTTGAAGTCAACTGCTGGTCCTGCTCAGGTGAAGCAGGCAGGAAGGCACGCATGCATGCACGGTTGGAGCTAGCAAAAGCTTCTAGAAATAGAATGCTGGGTAGCATCCATGCTGGTCTCCACTGGATCATGTTACCCCACGTAGTAATATATGTCCTGCTGTTCTCGGTGAAAATCTGCTACAGATGAATAACTTCACTTTCAGTGGGAAAGAAGGCAACAAAGTATCACTTAATGTTTACATATCTTTTAATTCAAAATGGAGCTTTAAATTCTAATCTAACACACTGTCTGTATGCCTAGGTTTTGCATTTGATTGGAATGGCTTTACAGGAAGAAAAACAGCACCTGGAGAATTCTGGTGAAGACAACCTAATAACATTCACTTTCACTCAGAAGATTTCAAGTACGTTTGACCATCTGAAAAAGCTTAAAATTAACAATGATTTGTGTTTGTTTGACATACTCTTTGCTGCTACTTTTAAATTAACCTGAGCACAGTAATTATTTTTCCCTATTTATTTATTACATTTGTACCCCGCGCTTTCCCACACAGAGCAGGCTCAATGCGGCTTACATAGTAAAAAGTAAAGATAGTAAGTATAATATAAAGCAAACCATATGTAAAAGATAATAAAGAATAGTTAGTGTCCATGAACTTTGGTAAAAATTAGGAGTTGATCAAAATTATGTTGAACCTGGAGAGTAAGCTCTTTTAAACAGTACGGACTTCAATAATTTTCTGAAATTTAGGTAGATCTGGGTGGATTTTACTGATTTGGGTAAGGCATTCCACAGTTGAGTGCCTGTGAATGTAAAGTTGGAGGCATGAATGGATTTGTACTTGAGACCATTACAATCTGGGTAGTGTAGATTCTATTCTAAATCAGGATATATAAGACCAGTTCATTGCAGGTAGCTTAGGTTTAAGATTGACGTTCAATATTTTTGTATCTGCTGTGACTGATGTTATTCCTGGTCTTTTGGACAGGACAGATTAAGATACTAGCACATAAACGGAGCAGATCAGTAGGTGTAGGAGTATGAAACGTATTAAGCACAAGCACCCGATGTTGCCACATTTCACCTTAAAAAGACTGTGCAGGGGTAAAACTACAGGGATTCCAAAACACACTTTCCCCTTGTAGTATAAAAATGTACAGAAGCAGCAGCTTCCAAACTCTGTATCCAGAGCAGCTCTTCTCTTCCAATAGCTGTTTTTTGTTTCTGGTGACTTTAGTCGCCTTTATCCCAGAAATGGTCACATAAAGTCTGTTTTTAAAATGTGTATACCACTTTCCTGGACCAAAATTTAATCAAAATGGAAAAAGTATAATTCAAATAAAACAATAACAAATACAAAAATACATTAAAATCATACAGTACAACAGTACCATAACTTAAACCCAGCCTCCCATCTACTCTCTGTACTGTACGTCAGAATTTCAGGTGAACATAAGCAATTGAGTTGACTGATCAACATTCAGAAATGGAAAACAACTTTGGATTTTGGTTTCTCTTCTGTGTTTCTCTATCTTTAGAGCCTGGTGAATCTCCTCATACTTCTCCTAGCATACTAGCTACATTAGAAACTTTACAAAGTGCTCCTCATCTGGAAGTGCACAAGGACATGATCAAATGGCTATTGAAGGTATTTATTTATTTTATTTTATTTTTTATTGCATTTGTATCCCACATTTTCCCACCTATTTGCAGGCTCAATGTGGCTTACATAGTTTTGTTAACATTGTCGTTCCAGGATATCAGATACAGTTAGTATTGTGCAGAGATTAAGTAAGGGAAGAAAGAAGAAGGAAGGGAGTGATTAGGGTAATTATAGAAGGTGGGGTTTCAGAACTGAGTGGGTTGGTGAGGTGGATTAGTGAGGCTATCGGTTCTCATTGTAGGCTTTGTTGAAGAAATATGTCTTCAGAGATTTGCGAAAGATAGTTGTTTCTTCGATTGTTTTCAGGTCTGCAGGTAGTGCGTTCCTTAACTGCGTGCTCATGTAAGAGAAGGTAGTGGCATGCATCAGCTTGTATTTTAGTCCTTTACAGCTGGGGAAGTGCAGGTTGAGAATTTGCGGGATGATCTTGTGGCGTTTCTTGGAGGTAGGTCCACGAGGTTTAGCATGTAGATTGGGGCGTCTGCGTGAATGATTTTGTGTACAATCGTGCAGATCTTGAATGCAATGGGTTCCTTAAGTGGGAGCCAGTGAAGTTTCTCTCTTAAGGGTTTTGCATTTTCATATTTAGTTTTTCCAAATATGAGTCTGGCGGCAGTATTCTGTTTGTTTATTAATTTTAATCTCTTATATACTGCCTGAAAGCCCAAAAACTATCGATGCAGTGTCCATTCAGGTACAGTAGGTGTTTTTCTGTCACTGGAGAGCTCATAGTTTAAGTTTGTTCCTGAGACAATGGAGGGTGGGTGATTTGCCCAAGATCACAAAGAGCTGCAATGGGATTTGAACTGGGCTTCCTTGGATCCCAGCTCACAGCTCTAACCATTGGTAAACATTACTACTTTTACACTCTGTCATTAGCTTTGTTTTATAGAATACTATTTGCTATTTAGGTTTATAGATATGAATTGCAAAAAAAATATTAAATCTGACTTTTCTTTTACCACAGACTCTTAACGCTATTAAGAAATTGAAAGAGAGGTCTTCTGTCAGTCCTGTCGTTGAGACCGAAAGAAGTCTTATGGAAGAGGTACTTTGAAATGAACATGACCCTCTGCAGCCAAACATAGTGGAACCAATTGCTCCTTGTTTAGTTGTGGAGCAGCACGAAAGCTTGAATTGCACCTATGTGCTTTTGTAAAGTAGCAACCTCGAGCTATCCCCCATAGTGCAGAAATTCTTACAAATGTATATGTGCTCTGATTGAAGAGTAAATGTGTGCATGCATCACAGCTCCACCCCACTCTGCCCAAACTACATCCCTGGGAATGCCTGCATGTATTTTAGTATTTATGTCTGATTGTTTCTCGCCAAAAACAGTAGATTGGGTGGGATATAAGTTTAAATAAATCCACACACTGTTGCACGCTAATATGACTGCCCAATTTTATAAAAGCCCGTTCCCAAATGCAAAGCCTGTTTTTTTACATGTGGAAAATTGAAGGGCTTGTTTCCAAAACCATCTGTCCAATGCAACTAGCATGAACTTAGCGGGTTTTGGAAATAAGCCCTTCAGTTACCACTATTATCACACACAAATATGGCTCCTTGTGGCTAGAATCTGCTGGTGGTGGTTCTCTCTCTCTTTTTTTATTTTTTTTATTTTTTGCTAGAGAGGTTGTCTTGTACACTCTGTCATATCTGCTACTTTTATAATGGAAGAATAAGCTAAACTGTATACAAGTTAATTCTGCTATTTTAGTTTGAACCTTGATAATTTTTTATGGAGTTTAGCCTGTGGATTTTGGGCAGCCACAACTGCTGAGTTGCACAGAATGTCTTATAACTGCAATAAACTTTACAATACCTTCGATTCGTTTTAAATCTACAATGTAGTAAATTTAAAACGAATCGGAGAAAATCTTTCTTCACTCAACGTGTAATTAAACTCTGGAATTCGTTGCCAGAGAATGTGGTAAAGGCAGTAAGCTTAGCGGAGTTTTAAAAAGGTTTGGACGGCTTCCTAAAGGAAAAGTCCATAGACCATTATTAAATGGACTTGGGGAAAATCCACTATTTCTGGGGTAAGCAGTATAAAATGTTTTGTACTTTTTTGGGATCTTGCCAGGTATTTGTGACCTGGATTGGCCACTGTTTGAAACAGGATGCTGGGCTTGATGGACCTTTGGTCTTTCCCAGTATGGCAATACTTATGTAATATAGATGCACTTATAGGCCACAGAACAGGGGGAGCCACAGGTGCCATGGCACCCCCAAAAGTTTGCTGCCTTTCCTCTCTCCCTGTGATGCCTTTCTTCTCTTTCCTTGTATCTGCGCATACTCAATGCTGGCCAGCTGGCTTCTGTCACCTCTGAAACAGGAAGTTCGGAGGAGGCAGGAGCCGGCAGGCCTTGAACATCTGAAGGCCCTGCATCGGGCTGGCCATGCAGTGTCTCCAATGTAGCTTATAGAGTTGCCACTCCAGGGGATCATAGTAAGGGAAGAAATATCTTGGGGACATAGCAGAGAAGACAAGAAATGCTGAAGAAGGGGAGGGGGAGGTTTGAATGATGCACATCACAGTCAGAGGAGGGAGAAGAGCAGGAGAGATGCTGGAGAGAGGGGAAGGGAGAGATGCAAAAGGCCATGGGGGGTTGAGAGGGTGGAATGGAGAGAGATGCTGGAGACTAATAGGGGGTTGAATAATGGACACAACAAACAGAGGGGGCAAGGGAAAGAGAAAGATGGTGAAGAGAGGGAGGGGGAGGGAAGAGATCCTGCAGACCATGGGGACTTGAGATGGAGGGAAGGAGAGATATGCTGGAGACCATGGAGGATGGAGGAATGCTGGACACCACAGAAGGGGGGGGGAAGAGAAGTGCAGGAGACAGATGCTGAAGGGGGAGGTAAGGAGAGAGAGATACTGGAGACTATGGGGTGTTGAGGGGAGGGAAGGAGAGAGATGCTGGAGACTATGGAGTGGGTGGTTGGGATGTTGGACACCACATACAGGGGGAGTAGAAGGGAAGGAGAGAGTTGCTGAAGAGAGGAGTGTGAAGGAGAGAGATGTTAGAGACCCAGGGCAGGTAGAGATGCTGTAGAACATGGGGGGTTGAGAGGCAGGGAAGTAGAGAGATGCTGGAGACCTGGGAAGTGGAATGCTGGATACTACAGGCAGGGGATGGGAGAAGGGAAGGAGAGATGCTGAAGGAGAAGGGGAGAGGTGCCTCAGACCATGGGGGAGGGATAGAGATGCTGTGGACTATGAGGAGTTGAGAGGGAGGAAAGGAGAGAGATGCTGGATAAACATGGGGGGGGGGGGAAGGATTGAAATGCTTGACACCATGGGGGAGGGGGTTGAGAGGGACAGAGGGAAGGAGATATATGTTGATATGTTGGATGCCAAAGGAGGGGACTAGGATGCTATGTAAGGGTTGGGGGTGCAGCTTGGGCACCCCCAAACAAAAAAGCATTTCACTGCCCCTGCCTGCACGCACTTCAAGCATTTAGATTGTTATATAGTTAGACCTGAATTTTCAGTTGTTAGGGGAGAGCAAAGCATTAACCAATTGGCTTGCCAAATGATTACTGTGCACTTGTTTGTAATCTCATACGTTGTTTTATTGCAAGAGGGACTATCGTCTGGACCATTCTTGTGAACAAGGGGATATAAACTTTCTTCTCCTAAGCGTTAAAATATAAACTATACTCACAAATAGATTCTGTAACTAATGTTATAGCTCAAGTAATGTGCAGGGATAACTAAAAACAAATACCTTAGTTTAATACCTTGGATCCATTCATTGTATACCATTTATAGTGCCTTTGAACTTGAGTTTTAATCATTAAAGGTTGGCTGCTTAAGTTTTGAATGTCAAGTAATTATTTTTTCTCAGAGTGCTAGAGATAAAGACAAAGCCGAGAGGAAACGGAAGGCTGACATTGCCAGATTGCGCAGAGAAAAAATCATGGCTCAAATGTCTGAAATGCAGCGGCATTTCATTGATGAGAACAAAGAGCTCTTTCAGCAAACAGTAGAAGAACTTGAGGCATCAAGTTCCACATTACATGATAATAGGTAATGAAGGACCCAGTTTTTTTTTTGAAGGCTCTCTAACTTCTGTAGAACTTGGTTACTTCATTGTATAAAGGATGCATTTGTTATAATTGCCTTACTTCATTTCAGCTCTGTGGTTCCAGATACAACACTCATAGCGTTGGGTCCGCAGCAGACTAGAGTCACTGAACACAGGCAAGTGGTTATCTGCATCCTGTGTCAAGAAGAACAGGAGTTCAAAGTAGATAACAAGGCGATGGTCCTGGCAGCATTTGTCCAAAGATCAACAGTGTTGTCAAAAAACAGAAGTAAAATTATTGAGAATGTTGGTAAGTAGCACCCAAATCTGTACTATACGTTGTAAAGCTTAGACGGTTACCTTGTTACCATCGTTGTGAAGCCTTTGGGTTATATCATCATTAATATCTAGTAGTTACGATACTTGGGATGATTGTAGCAAAAGGTGATTAAAAGATTCTAAATGTTCTATTGCAGGAGCATACGGTTTCGCTTTAGCAGTATACATTGTTCCCCAGGTTCTTTATATGTTGCACAAAGTTGCGCAAATAAATTGGATAATGAGCTCTGAACCGTCAATAGTTGGGTGCTAACAACCAATTATTGATAATAATTGACACTCATTAAATTTTTTATGCGCACATCTGGATGCACACTATTCTATAAGGCATGGTGCCTAACTCCCATGGTGCATATTATTATTATTATTTATTGGATTTATACTCCACATTCATGCAAGTGGAGGCTCAGATGTATGTGGCTTACATAAAACAACGCAGATACACAAATACAGGTTAGGGATACATGATATGGTGGAGGTAATAGAGTTCTGGTTGCACGAAATGTGGTTACAAGGATGGAGGGAGAACTAGAGGAGAGTGGACTGTAAAAGGTTCAGGGTGGGAGAGGAGGGGTAAGTGATCGGGAATTGATTATCGGGTATGCCTTGGAACTCTGGTTTATGACACACCTACTACTACTACTTATCATTTCTATAGCACTACTAGACGTACTAGTAACAGAAGTTTCTTGTATAGGCATGTTTTCAGTTTTTTTACGAACGTTTTCGTAGATGGTGTTTTTTCGTATGTCTTTTCCCAATGCATTCCAGCATTTGGCCGCATTGTATGGGAGACTGGCGGTTTGGGCCGATTTATAGACTACTCCTTTACAACTGGGGGGATGGACAGTTAGGTGGTCTCTTAGCGTCTGCTTGAAGGTGGGTAGCGGGAGTTCTATTGGCGACATCATGTAGTGTGGCGCTGTGCCATGGACTACTTGGTGTACGGAAGCACAGATTTTGAAAACAATTCTCACTTTTATTGGTAGCGAATGTAGGGATTTGCAGCAGTGGGGTGGCAAGATCATATTTGGATGCACCGCATCAGACGTGCAGGGGTGTTTTTTTTTATCTTTTTGAGGATATAGTCCCTGCATATACTGCTTTACTGTAGTCTATCTGTGACAGCATGAAATTTTGGATTAAGATGTGGAAGGTATGTTTAGAGAAGTACATTCTTAGTCGTTACAGTTGCCATAGCTATATGAATACTTTTGACGTTAGGTGCTGGTCGAGTATTATTCCTAACACTTTGATGTTGGTGTTTAGAGAGTATTCTGTCTGCTCGATACAGAATTTGTTGCTTTTGATTGGTTTGTATGAGCTGATTATCGTTATGAATTTCGTCTTTTCTTGAGTTTCATCTTGAAGGCTGTGGCCCATGATTCCATCAGGTCTAGTGCATGTATGACATTTAGTACATCTTGGACGTCGTTAGCAAAGGGGATACATGTGGTTATGTCATCTGCGTAGATGTACGTGGTGAAACCTTTTGTCTCCAGTTTGTGGCCTAGGGGCACAAGCAAAATGTTGAATAGTGATGGAGAGATGGGGGATCCTTAAGGCACACCACATTCTGTGATTCATTTTGATGGCAGAGATTCTGTCATCTTCACTTTATAGATCTACCACTTAGGAATCCCTTAAACCAGGATAGTACCTTGTCCCTAATACCTAGGTTGTCTAGCATGTTTAGTAGCAGTCCGTGGTCCACCAGGTTAAATACCAAGGACGTGTCAAACCGAAGGATCATGAATCTCCTGCCCATGCTGAATTCTCTTCTCAGCTCTGTCACCAAGGATGTTAGGACAGTTTCGGTACGGTGGTTCAGGCAGAAGCCTGCTTGAGGGTTGTGCACAGTGGTGTGCTGGAGCAGGCTCTCACAGGCTCGCAAGAGCCGGTTGTTAAGTTTTTAAGAATTTTGGGAGCCAGTTGTTAAAGTAGGGCCCTCCATGGCTACTTTAACTGGCTCCCAAAATGTGGGCTTGGGCCCCCTGCTGAATTATCTTTTACTTTGCTGGTGGGGATGCTGAGCCCTGCCAGCCAAGTAAATAGAACACTGCTGCTCCCCGCTCCTTGTTTCCAGCTCTGGGCAGCAGGCTGGGACTTCTCCAGCATGTGAGAGAAGTTCCAGCATGCTGCTCAGAGCAAGACGTTGGGAGTGGTGGCAGTCCATTTATTGGCTGCCAGCAAAGGTATGCCTAGCGTGCCCGCACGAAGGGAGGGAGGAGAGAGAGGCAAGTGTTGCTCCCCCCCACCCGGCCACCCCTGGCCCTTCCAACTGCAGAGCTGGCTACGTCCGGAGAAAGAGCCTGTTGTTAAAAATTTACCAGCACACCCCTGGTTGTGCAGTATTGAGAAATTCGACATGTATTCCATGAGTTGTGTTGCAACTATGCCTTCCATTACCTTTACTCATCTGATATTTATTGATGTCAGTTTTGTTGTTGTTGTTACTTTTAGACTCCTGTGTGGCCAAAACAAGGCTCATGTTGAGTCATTGGATGTTTTAATAAACTTCTTATATTTTGGACATCAACTAACTTCTATTTTTTTTGTTACCTTCACTGTGTTTGGCATATCTGTGTGATTGCGAGGGTTCCTGTTCTTCTGTTTTTTTGTTCTCTTGTGGGGGTTTTTTTTTTTTTTGCAATAGTGAGATACCATTTCTATCTGGTTCATAGGAGCCAACTGTTCAAAATAATTGGGGGTGCTACCTAGTGGAAATTACCCCTCCTTGTACACAGTCACAGAGCTTGCTTAATATTGGGGGTGCTCAAGCACCCAGAGCATCCACAGGCCAGGCTCCTATGGTCTGGTTGCAGTTGTAGAGAAGCACACAGACTGGTGAAAACAGAGATGTAACTAGAGCACCAAAAAAAAAAAAAATGGATTTGACCCTTCACTGTATTTCCAAAGCAAGCACACCTTGCTGAACTTGTGAAGTATGAAAACTGATTGAGAGGAGATTTTCCAAGTGTTGCTGTTCATATTCCTGTGCCTTATTATGTTGTATTAACTTTGTTTTAAGTAAGTTACTGAAAATCACTACTAGTATTCAGTTATGCAAAAACAAATTATTATTGAAATACTTAAATACTGAACTGTGTTTTATGCAGAGAAGTATGATCCATTGTTCATGCACCCAGATTTGGTCTGTGGAACTCATACTGGTAGCTGTGGGCATATTATGCATGCCCAGTGCTGGCAAAGGTAATATGAGTTGCTTTAAGTTAACCTTTTTTTTTGTTTTTTCGTTTTAAATGCTGCTATTTACATTGGTGGTGTGCTAATGTGCACATAGTACTGACAAGAACAGTTTCACATGTCACAAAGTCATTCTAATAAATTGCTTAAATCTTTTAGCACAATAGAAATTTACCTTATGTCTTAATCAGTCTTTATTACTCTTGATTTAATTTTTTTTTTTTTAATGATGGGCAAATCAGCAGTCGTACAGAAGGGTCACTAGACAGAACAGAGTGATTCTCAGAGCTTTCTAGAAAATCCAGAACAGTCTTTAGGTTTTCTGCATGTCCATGGCCTCTCAGTTTCTCTGCTTTATGGCTAAACAAGGTTATACCTGGGCATTGCTAAGAACAGTTCAAATCAGAAAGATATTTTCAACCTTTCCTGTTCAGAGAAAGTCCAGTAGTAAGCTGACTTCAAAACCCCAATGCAAGACTTAGTGAGTTGACCGCAGTTGTGGACAAGGCCTTTGCTGAGGAGTACTCAAGCCTGTTCAGTAGCTCATTGCAAAGGTAATTGCTTTCAGTTGGTTTAAGCTCAAGCATAGAGAAAAGTTCAAAGGTCTGGACCTGAAAAGCATAATGAGCATGCATTGAGCCTTGAGCGAAGGCTTTGTGGTGGCAGAACACACTGAAGTAAAGCTTCAGATATGATGGAACTTCCAGGCACTCTACAGTCGCCACACGTGGCCTCTTCAGCCTGCAATGCAAAGACTGATCCACATCATTCACCTCATGGTTAATTAAAGAGCTTCAAGAGATAATGCCCAAAAGCTTTCTGAGATATTTTTAGGAGTAGTAGTGAAGAATGCGCTTTGAATGGCTAGATTAAATGGTTTTAAATAGTATGTATATTTTGGAAGTGTTAGAATTTTGTTACTTTTTTAGAATTGTAAACTGCAGTGAGTGTTTTTCTGGAGAGGCAGTAATAGAGTAAGTCTGCCTTCGTAAAGAAGATTTATAATATGGTGTTCAGGCCATGTTTGCATGTCTTTACTGTCTAGATAGCTTTAAGTCAGGATACTGTGTTTAGCTTGCCCATGCTCAGGGCCTCTTTATTTAGGACCCAAGTCCTAAATGATTGGGGGGGTTTCTAGCCCTTCTTTAAAAAGCAAAAACTTAAAAATGTCATACAGTGAAAACCATTTCACAAAATTTCAAACCTATTGGCCTGTTTTTATTTGAATGCACCTATTAACAGGCCTCTCCTTTTGATTGTTGATGTTCTTGTCATTCGAGAAAGCACACTTGCTGACCTCTGGTACATACTGGTTGATCCTTGTAGATCTTTTTTTTGTTTTGTTACATTTGTATCCCGCGCTTTCCCACTCATGGCAGGCTCAATGCGGCTTACATGGGGCAATGGAGGGTTAAGTGACTTGCCCAGAGTCCCACTAGCAACATTCCATGTAGAAGTCGGCCCTTGCAGATCACCAATGTGGCCGCGCAGGCTTCTGCTTCTGTGAGTCTGACGTCCTGCACGTACATGCAGGACGTCAGACTCACAGAAACAGAAGCCTGCGCAGCCTTCTACATGGAATGTTGCTACCAACATTCCATTTAGAATCTCCAATAGTATCTATTTTATTTTTGTTACATTTGTACCCTGCGCTTTCCCACTCATGGCAGGCTCAATGCGGCTTACATGGGGCAATGGAGGGTTAAGTGACTTGCCCAGAGTCACAAGGAGCTGCCTGTGCCGGGAATCGAACTCAGTTCCTCAGTTCCCCAGGACCAAAGTCCACCACCCTAACCACTAGGCCACTTCTCCACTCCACTCATTCAGTTGCCCAAACCACTTGCCTCCCATTTAGATACTTTTTTACTTTTCTAGTACTGCTGTGAGATGGACTGCTGACAGAGCTGAAGAGAGAGAGAGAAGCATTCAGAATCCACTGCACATGTGAAAGGTTTTCCCAGACTTTTTTAGAAAGCTGTGGGGAGCCAGTCTTATGGCCCACTGACTGCTCTTTCATGTGGAGACTCCATTGTTTGATTCCTGAACCAAGTATTCTGTACCTATGGTTAGATGAGGATGTTGCAAAGGCAGCCTTCGGAGCCCCAGAGAGGAGAGAGTCCTGATAGGAGTGGAGGATTAGCTTAATGGTTAAAGCAATGGCCTGAGAACCAGGGGAACTGGGTTCATTTCCCACTACAGCTCCCTGTGACTCTGGGCTAGTCACTTAACCCTCCATTGCCCCAGTACCTGTATATAATATATACATTTCTTTGATTGTAACCACAGAAAAGCGGTATATCAAATCTCATCTCCTTTCACTTTCTCTTTGATCTTTGAATCACCAAAGGTGATATACCTGGTGGCCAGATTTAGAGCCCTCCGGAAAGAGTCCTAGTACATAGTTGTCATCCTCTGAACTTTTGATCCATTGACTGTACTGGGAATAGTGTATGGGAGGATCATTTAATATAGGGGGAAAATCTCCAGGTGAATAAAGGCTGAGGGTATTGGGACACCAGCACTGGTTCAGTTCGAGGTGGAAAAAAAAAAAGAACTGTTGGTTCAAAATAAAGTAGTTCTGGAGATCACTTTTTTTGGTATATGTGACTGATCTGCTGTCATCAGGATAGCATAGCATAGTAGTTGACGGCAGAAAAAGACCTGTACAATCCATAGACTTACTTATAAGAAAACTAGTATTCCAGAAGGCATTTCTGAAATATAATTAAGAACTGTCCTTTTCTGGATTTCTGTACTATTAAAACAATTAATATTCTTCTGTGTTCAGCATCAGGTATTCTCATGTCTGTAACCTTAAGATTTCACCCTTTTTTGACCAGTAGTTTCCATTTTCTTGGGATCCCAGCTTAATTGGAGCAGGCCTTTACTGAGCTGGGGTGCCATGAGCCTTGAGTTGAAACAACCTGGGGAAGGAGAGGGGCTAACACCACCCCTTCCCCACTTCAAATCATCTAAGCTACCCCTCAGAACAGCAGTGCATTTTGTGGCTCCCTCTAGAACCTGGTACACGCGCACCCTGAGTCTGCTCACTAGGTAGCGTGTGTTTTTGATGCGGGTAAAAGGCTGTTTTGGGGGTTTTTTTTGAAGAAAAGAAATGGCTGTGTGGTAAGTGAAACATTTACTGTGCGGCCTTTTCGGGGGGAGCCCTTACTGCCACCCATTGAGATGGCGGTAAGGGCTCCTGTGCTAACCTGGCGGTACAAAAATAGGTCATCATTTTTGTAGTGCTGGAATGGCGCTCAGTAGGGTGGGAGCTACTGCCTGGCTCCTGCGATAGCTTGGTGGTAGTTCTGGATTGGCCCATGGTAAGCCCGCGGTGGGCTTACTGCCACTTAGTAAAATGGCCCCTAGGTGTGCAGTGTCTGGAACTCATGTTCCCCGTGACCTATGGACATTGTCGCCACAGTATCATGGCCCAAGGAGCTGAACTGCTGTGCTTGACTCCTTGGTTAATCTTAGCCACGGCAGTAGTTTAAATGTTGAATCCCTTAAGTGCATGCATTTTTCCTTTGATCTGTTGTTTACTGACTAATTCTAAAAGAGTCTCGCTCCTTCAGGTACTTTGACGCTGTACAAGCCAAGGAACAGCGAAGACAACAGAGATTGCGAGTGCATACAAGCTATGATGTGGAAAATGGCGAATTCCTCTGTCCACTCTGTGAGTGTATAAGTAACACCGTTATACCCCTGCTTCCTCCTCCAAGAACTTTATATAACAGGTTAGCTTGCTTTCCTGAACATTTTCTGTTTGCTACTGTCTAATAAGCATGGATTACTTAATAGCTTTATCTTTTAGTTGAAAAAGTACTGTGAACGGATGGGCTCTTCTAATTACCATAAAGCAGAAATATTGTACATATTTTATCCAAAGGTCAACATTATTTAATACAAGCAAAAAAGCCTGTTCTTCCAAAAATGAAACGGGCCCTAGGAAGGCTATCGTCTAAGCGATTTCTCCTCTCTCCCCTGCCCTCCCTTCCATGTCAGCGATTCTCCCCTCCCTTCCATGTCAGCGATCATCCCCTCCCATCCATGTCCACTGATTCTCCCCTCCCATCCATGTCCAGCGATTCTCCACTTCCCTCCCCTCTCCTCCATGTCCAGTGACTCGCCCCAGCCCCCACCTGCCCCTCCTTTTAAGCACCCGAGTTCCACTTCAACCCCAGCCCTCACCTGCCCACTCTCTTCTCCCACAACAGCCCTCCGTTCCTTCCTGCCGCCCTTCCTTTAAAACTTTTATTTTATCTGAAGTCGAAGCAGTGTCAGTGAAAGCGGCAGGCTCGGCTCGGCTTGCCTCCAGCCTTCCCTTTCCTTCCCTCCCCTCTCAGTGTCCCGCCCTCATCTGAAGTAATTTCCTCGAGGGCGGGACACTGAGAGGGAAGGAAAGGTTGGAGATGAGCCAGTTACATAGTTGCTCATTTGCATACAGTTAAGAACCCAGCCATCCAGGTACGCAGATTGACAAATTATTATATAGGAGATTCTCCAAGGGAAGTGGTGGTGGTAGGTTCAAGCTGATGGCATCATTTGATTTGTAGAGAGTCATAAGCTTTGAGTTGTAGAGCATTGAAAATTGACTGTCAGCTGCTTTTCTTTTGCCATGGCCTTTTCATCCTGTCTGTTTAGGAATACTGAAGTATTTTCACACCCTATAGAGCTAGAAGATATGAACTGCTCTACACTTCCTGATTTTTTTTTTTTTTTAATAATTATCAATATAGCTCATGTAATCTAAAACATTAATAGTTATTGGGCTGGTAGAAATACCTTCCAAAGCCTGGGGATGGTAAAACACTTCATCACTAGACGCAGAACGTATGTTGAGCTTTCCTGTGGGGAAGTGGCAGCTCTTTACTGTTGACCTTTCCAGGTTATCTTAACCTAATTGATGATGAATTTCATATGCAACATGGCCATGTTGGGCACTCATTTCTAAGTCCTGGGAGCTTTGAAACATCTCATTAAAGACTGCTTTTCTCCAGCAAGGTCTGCTCTTCTGGTCCATGGTGGATTTTATGGATCGGTTGCCTTCTTCTTTTCTTACCCCTGTCAAAAGACCTACCTTTTATCATAGGAATAACCATTGAAGATCGCTCTCCTAGTACCCTGGTGGAATCCATCCTACCAAGAATACTGAGTGAGAGCTCCAATAGAGATCATTTTGCAGAGATTGAAAACTATATGTATGAGAGCTTTTGGGGTGGGAAAAGTGGCAATGGATGGAGGAAGACGTAGCATCCCTCCAGGCTTGGAGGAGAAATGGACAGAAGAGTCCTACTGGGCTTGGGCAAATGAAGACACATGTGGGTAATAATTTTATTTCAAGACAGTCATGAATATAAGAGGATTCACCTTATAATTGAGCCTATGCAATATAAGTTTTCCCAAGGTTCCATTGTTGGTCTTTTGCTTTTCTCTGAGTATAATAGGAACATAAATGTCATTACTGTCTAATTTAAATGCTTTCATCAGATTTTGTGGAGGATACTTGGGGTTTTGTATAAACCTCCACTCTTTTGTCATTGAGAATGATCCATCTATTTTCACACATCTCAGCAGTATCTTCCTGAACATACTCTAACTCTTAGGCTTAACCCCACTAATACAAAAATTCTCCACTTATCTATTTCTGTTTGTATTTTCTAGTCTCCAGTAGGTTTTCTACGTATTGATCCTCTAGTTTTGTTTTCCCCCTGGGTCTGGAGAAGTTGTTTTACTGACATTGAGGGGTTTATTTTTACTGACAACCAAGCTATTTTTAATGCTTTTCAATAGAAATGCTTAAATGTTTTAAGGGGTCTCCTCAAAGATTTTGCAGAGACCCAGAAAATTAGGGGTGGACAGGTCAGCTTTCTGTTGCTCTCACAGGTGATCTGTTGGCATCCCTAATTCATACATCTCCTCAGTGTTGTATTCTTTGTTACCAATGCCATCATAATTGTAAATTCACACTTCCTTCAGCGTTGACACCTGTGGTCTCATCTTTCATAATAACTTCTTCTTCTTCTAAGAACAGTATCTGTGTCTTAGCAGGGTTCCTCGATTCCTTAATTGGCCATCTTTAACTGCTTCAAATTGACCTTATTTCCCGACCAAGGTGCAGTTGCATGCAAACGTTTAGACACCTGTGGTGGAATTGTGTGTTTCAATGAATCATACATTTAAAAAATCTGACAGAACCCGTCCTGGTAAAAAGTTAAACACAATATCATCTAAGTTTTAAACTATAATCAGTATTTTACAGTTTTTACAGAGTTGAAATTAAAAAAAATAATGAATATAGCAGGTGCAAAAGTTTGGACATCCTTACAGTGAGTATTTTGTAACTTTGGCAGAAATACCAGCTTCCAAATGTTTCCTGTAGCGAGCTAAGTAGCATTTTGCTTTTAGAATTTTTCCCATTCTTCTTTGCAGTACTCCTTTGGCTCAGAAATATTCTTATTTATTTATTTATTTAGATCATTTATACCCCACTTTTTACCACATAAAGCAGCCTCTAAGCGGCTTACAATGAACCAAAGAAACAATTACAATGACAGTAGAGAGGGTAGAGGGAACGGAGGGAGAAGGGAAGGGAATATAAATACAATATTTAAACAAATAAGTAGGCAAGGAAAAGAAAACAGAGGAGAAAGTAAGGAGGGAGTCCAAAATCAGGTCTTGACTCTCTTAGACACATTAAGGCAGATAATCAGTTCCTGCGAACAGGACAGAAATGCGGGCGATAACCAACGGCTAGAATCGGCGATCCAGGAGGAAACAGGGCCCCTTCAAACGTGCAGCACTCTCCTTGCCTTAGACAATGACTTTGGTGACGTAGAAAAGGTTCCTTCTCACAACTCTCCTATTCAAATCATCATTATATAAGCAATGTTGTAATGTGGTCATCTAGCCAATTGTCTGCTGAATTTTTCAGCTTGTTTGTAATGATCTGTAGGTTCTGTTTTACAGAACCAACTAGTTTTTGGCTGCTTCTACCAGAAAGTTTTCTCATTCTTTCAGATCTTGTCCAACTTCATCAGTTCTGTGTAGCTTCTATCTCTTATCATTGTTTGACAGTTGAAACTGCTAGTTGGAAGCATTTAGAGATTTATTTTGTTATTGTCTTCTAATTGGTAAATTATCTTTATTTTCAAATGTTCAGACAGCTGAAAGCAGAGAAAACAATCACCACCTGATACTAGACGAGACAGAACATTTGTTCAACTGATGAATTGTCTTACCTGACTTACTGAACATCTGATAAGTCAATTTATTTTTTGGAGTTTATTAATAATGCTAAAAAATAGTTGTAATGAATCAACTGTAAGGGTGTCAAAGCTTTTGCGCATGCCATATTCACTTTTTTATTTTGAATCTGTCAAGATCAGCAAATAGTCGTGCAGAAAAATGTAGTGTTTCAATTTATACCATGTAGAGCTTGTTACAACTTCTGTTTGCTTAGGTATTCATTGAAACATATATTTTGACTAGAGGAGACTGCTTTTACATAGAAACATTGAAAAAAGTAGGCAGATAAAGCCCATATTTTTATTTATTTATTGCATTTGTATCCCACATTTTCCCACCTCTTTGCAGGCTCAATGTGGCTTACAATACATCATGAATAGTGGAAATACATGGTAAGATAGACATTTAGTATTACAGAGGATCTTGGGTAACATGATTGTGAATAAAACATGATAGTAGAATAACAAGCAGATATAATAAGACTATTCTGGATATATTTGGAGAGGTTCACATTTGTTGGTCTTTGTGGTATGCCTTGTCAAAGAGATGTGTCTTCGTTTGTGGAAGTTTGTTAGTTCATAGATCTTTTTTTCAATCTTAAACCTAGGCTACCTGCAATGAACTGGTCTTATATATCCTGATTTAGAATAGAATAGGGAAAAAATAATTACTGTGTTCAGGTTAATTTAAAAGTAACAGCAAAAGGTATTTCAAACAAACACAAATCATATGGCCTATCCAGTCTGTCCATCCATGTATATTACTTTATACTCCTTATTTCACTCACGGCAACCTTCCACTGGTACCTATTAAGTGTTAAAACTTTAGGGCTTTACCTTTAAATGCATATGTGGTTGATCCCTGCCATGTCTCTCCACCTTCATTCTTTGACATCATTCATGTTTATTTGTCAAATTTCTAGCCTCTAAAAATCTAAGCTGGTAATAACTTAAATACACAGTAAAATATAAATGTAATTCAGTTGATATGACTGTGAAAGAAACCTTATCTTTCTCATTTGCAAATAGGTGGGAAAATGTGGGATGCAAATGCAACAAATAAATAAATATTAGAAATAAGCCTGCTTAAAAAGATATGTATTTAGTTACCTCAGTGTTGAGCCTGCAACTCATCTCTTTCCTCCCAATCACCATGTAGCTTCTTCTGCATTCCCAAAACCAAATAGATAACTGTCCTAACTCCATACCATGTCCCTTTCAAAGGCCTTTCTTTAGAATATTAGCACTCAGACCAGTTCAGTGGCTGTGCACTCCTGAAAGGGGCTCCCATGCTACCAACTTAGTGTTCGCAGTCCTTAGGGGCAGGTTGGCTCAGCCATTGCTTAGGGAGGTGTCCTGTTATGAAATCAAGCTGTATGTGAGAAGTCCAAAAAGACATCTTTGTAATAAAGGCAGCTTAGGCATTTTTGTACCTTTTATAAACTAGGTACCCAAACCAGCCCCAGTAACATACAAATGCAAATGCAGAAATGTATACTTGCTCCAATAAAACTGTAAATATGTGCTTGTACTTTATATGTAAGTAGGTGTGTACACTGCAACGCCACTTTCACTGTGCCTACACTATGCCCTGTGAAGGTCTGCATGCAGATAGCACCAATTCATCAAATCCTAAAATATGTTTATATGAGAATAGGGACCCCTCCCACACATATAAACACACATACAATCACAATCTCACAGTGCATTCTATCAATAAGAAGATTGTCTCTATATATACAGTTCAGAAGGCTCCCAGTTTCAAGAAGCATCAGGTTCACCATTCTGTATTGGTCAAATCTACTCTGAAAAGGACTAAATTCCAACTCACATTCCTTGGTGACCCCAGGGAAAGAGGCCTGGACATTGGATGCTTTAGAAGAATTTTTTTCAGAACACTGTGCTCGTTTCCTGTATAATCTCTTGCCAGCTTTTCACAAGCCAATATGTGTGAAGTGAGTTTGGAGGCTTGCTTTCTCACAACAAAGCAGCACTAGTGAATAAAGTGATTGAGAGTAGCAAACAAATGATATATGATGATTTTGAGATGGCATCGAGAGCCGAAACCAAAAACGAAGCCCCTCTCTCCCTTCCCCCCATGTTCACTCTCAGCAACCCCTGCCCCCCTCGCGATCACTCTTGCCGCCCATAATCACTTTGAGTGCCCCCCATTTTTACCTCCTTCCCTCCCACTAACCGAAAGCCCTTCCCAAGCTTACCCTTAAACTTCCTGGTGGAATAGTGGGTCTAAAGGGCTAGAGCGATCCCCAGTTGCTCTTGCCCCCATGGGTTCCACAGCTAAAATGGCTGCTAGGACTGACTGACTGGAGATTGCTCCTGATTTCAGTCCCAAGATAGCTGCTGGGACCTCACGCAGCATTCTTGCAAGGCTGCTGCAGGACACCCCGGCAGCCATTTTGGCTGCAGATCCCGCAAAGGCAAGAGTGACTGGGGATTGTTCTTCCCTGAAGACCCACTAGACTACCACAAGGTTTAAAGGTAGGCCTTGGGGAGAGCCTGTGGGCGGTGGGATGGTGCAGGGTGGAGCATGATCATGGGGAGGGGGGTTTAGTTTCAACCGAAAATGCTAGATACCATCCTCCCTTTCATTCCAAACAAACATGGCAAGATCTTGCTTGTGAAAAACTGAGTCATGTACTATATATGCATGGTCTCTGGCTTCAGGAGTAGCTGAGAAGATCTTTCACAAGTGGGGCATACCCATAATAGATCTTCACTCCTCAGAACAGGAAGGTACCTTAATTCTGCTCCAGGATGGGAACACACAGCAAACTAGCCTTGGACACCTTCCTTCTAAACCAGGGATTCTCAATCCAGTACTTGGGACACTTCCAGCCAGTCAGGTTTTCAGGATATCCACTATAAGTATGCATGTGAGAAATTGCATACAATGGAGGTAGTGTATGCAAATTTATCTCATGCATATTCATTGTATCCTGAAAACCTGACTGGCTGTGTGAGTCCAAGGACTGGTTTGAGAACCACTGTCCTAGAGTGGGGAGGGGGGGGGGGGGGAAGGGTCTTCTGTATATGTATTCTCCAATCCTCTAATAGCAAAGATGCTTCTGAAATTCAGATGGGATCAATGTGTCATGATTTTCATAAGCCCATATTGACAGAGGCAAGTATAGTTCCCTTCTCTTCTAGAACTTTTGATTAATAAGACAAAAAAAACTGTTGTATTTACCAATATTGATCACACAGGCTTGAGGTACACTATAACATCCTATCATAAATTCCTTCCTCACAGCTTGAATGTTGAGTGGTTAAACTTGGCCACACTGAATTAGCCTGTCAATGTGTTGCAGATCATTCTGGCTTTCTGAAGAGACTGCACTAGAAGGTCTTTCAGATTTAAGTGAGAGAGGTCTCCTGTCTGTTTTGATGTAAAGACCCTATATCCTTTTTCCTGTCCCCCACAAAAGCTGCATACTTTCTTTATCTTTTGGAGTCGGTTAGAAACCAACTTCATTGAGGTCTACCTTAGTATAACTGGTACATGTCCCCACCATGTAAGGGTGTACAGCTTTTAGTTATTTGCTTTGTGAGAAGTTTGTTACTCTGGAAGTCTCCCATCATGACACCTACAACGTCTTGTTTTATCTTGGCTAAAGAAAGTTCTTTTTGAGTAACTAGACTTCTGTGATTTGAAGTACTTGACCTGAAAGGTTGCGTTTTTGGTGGTAGTAATGTCAGCGTGCACAGTTTGTGAGTTCTAGGTTCTAATAACTGAACCACCCTACACTAAGTTCTTCAAGAGGATGGTGGCTCCATGGCATCATCCGAAGTTCCTTCCTAGGGTTGTATTGGATTTCCACCTTAATGAGTCAGTTGCCTGCAAACATTTTTCTTGTGGTCTCATGCACATAAAGGTAAAAACATCTCGCACAATTTAGAGTACAAATGAAACTGAGCCTTCTATTTGGAGTGGACAAAAGCCCTTAGAAAGTCCACCCAGCTTTGTTTGTTTTGACGCACCCAAAAAACAGGGCCTGCTGTTAGCAAATGACCAATATCAAGTTGGCTGGCAGACTACATTTCTTTCACTTAAGTCCAAGAAGACTTTGCCCTTGAGAGTCTTTTTGGCTCACAATGTCCACACTGTGGTTGTTTCAGTGAGGTCAGAAACCATAGAGGTAGTTTGCAGGGCTGTGTCTTAGACGTTAGTCCAGGCATTCACATCTCTGCCGTATAGAAGGTGCTCCTGAATGAAAGTCTGTCTTCAAGAATCTCTTTGGGGATTAGAATCCAACTCTACTTTTCTTCTTTTCTAGGCTGCCTTTCAAAAACTATATATAAAAATTAAACGGTTAATGGTCACCAAATACTTACTTGGAATCTGCCTATTGCAGTATCTTTCATTTGTTCTATTTACCCTTTTTATGTTGAAAGCAACCTTTAGCTAGGATCCATCTGTGAGGACTTGCTATCCTGCTTGTCCTCAGAGAAGGCCAATTACCTCTAGCAGGTGTTCTTTGTGGACAGCAAGATACAAATCCTCATATACCTGCCAACCTCCCTAAAGAGGTTTCTGCTATGAGTTATGTTAGAGGGAGGTCCTGTGCAGCAATGAATTTACGCACATGCATGGTGAGATTTCTCAAATACTTCCACATGAGTGTATGCTGGAGAAGCTTTTATGTACCAGGCTGTGATGGATGAGGTCACCCATTTGTGAGGACTTGTATCTGCTTTCCATGAAGAACGCTTGCGACAGGTAAGTAACTTGATTTTATCACTTGATTTTTCTTATAGTGCATCTGTATTTTTATTGACAGGTTAGATTTTTCAGATCAGCCAGGCCTTGCTGAGTGGATAGAAGCAACGTCTCAACAAATCAAAACTTTGCACATACTTCAGGAGAAAAATAACATTTCTTGTAAGTTTAAGAAGATAATTTTAAGTTCTTTTATTTTGAAACTTGGGAAAATAAATTACTTAGAATTAAAGTATTTTATTGATCATTTTGACTGCCTAGGTGATACAACATGTCTTAACCTTGAAGAAATGGATGCACTACCCCTTCCTGAAGGATTCATTCCAGATTTTCAACCAAAGTATGTACAGAGTCTTGTATATTCCTCTGAAGGTCTGCCTTATGTGAAGAGCTGTGTAGGACATTTCAAATCACTAGGAGGACTGGATAGGGGCAGGATCTCCCTTTGAGTAGAGTTTGATGAATAAGGAAAATCGTGCCTGGCCTTTTCAGGTTTATTTTAGCTTGATATACCACCCAAGAGAAAACTTTCAGAGCAGTTTACAATTTTATAATATAAAACAATGGAAAAAGAAAGAGGAACTACATTTCGGAATAGGAAAGAAAACAGGATAGAGTTTCTGCAGAGCAGGCCCCAACTGCTTTTCTATGAGACTACCCAAACAGCTTCCCTATAAGAATCAGTCAGGGAAGGCATCTCTAAATAAACATGTTTTCAAATTGCATTTAAATCTCTGAAAGGAGCATACTAAACACAGATGTGGTGGGAGGGCATTCCAGAGAGGAGGACTTACTACACTAAACCTTATTGTGCAGACAATGTCGTAGCAGATATGGCAGGAAGATGGGACTACAGAATTGTTATATTGGGAGGAATGAAGGGTTCTGATTGACACATTAGGGGATCAAGTGGTGGAAGATGTAGAAAAGGGAGCCAGAATAGTATATTTTGTGCATGACGGATAGAATTTTAAAGGTGATCTTGTAGGTGATGAGTGATTTCAAATGCTTGGGAAGGAAGGTAGCAAGGGGCAGGGACCCCAGCAGCATGGCAGATAGCCCTGTTCCCTGCATCCTACCTTTCTTGAATATTGGCCACCTGAGGGGAGCGGTAGGTAGGTTGATGGTAGGGTAGAATGTGTATTTGTGTGGAATTGTTTTCCACTCACTATCTTTCATACATTCTCCTTTCCTTTCCAAGCCCCCTCCCTGCCCATCTTCAAGTCTTTGCTTAAAGCCCACCTCTTCAATGCTGCGTTCGGCACCTAACCCTTACCGTTCAGTGAATCCAGACTGCCCCAATTTGACTGCCCCGATCGGACCGACCGTTCACTTGTCTATTAGATTGTAAGCTCTTTGAGCAGGGACTGTCTCTCTTTGTTAAATTGTACAGCGCTGCGTAACCCTAGTAGCGCTCTAGAAATGTTAAGTAGTAGTAGTAGTAGTAGTTTTCACTTCTCACTCCCCATTTCACCCTATTCTCCTCTTATTCTGCTCTCACCCCATTTTATTCCCTTCCTTCCTTCTGTCTCCACTTTCTCAGAAGCAGAAACATAGAAACAATGAAAATAGAGGCAGATAAAGACCATTAGGCCTATTTTATTTATTTGTTGCATTTGTATCCCACATTTTCCCACCTATTTGCAGGCTCAATGTGGCTTACAATTTTCCGTCACGACTTATGCCATTTCAGAATACAGATACAATTGGTAATACATATAGAATATGGATGATATAATGAACAGTCAGGTAACACATATTGAACGTGGATTACATAATAAAATTAGACAATATGATATAGGGAGAAAATAATCTGATTATTAAATAAATGATGGTGAATTACGGTTCCAATTATGAGTCATTATGGTATGTCATGTTAAAGAGATATGTCTTCAGTGCCTTACGGAAGTTAATTAGGTTGTGAATTATTTCCAGGTCAAGTGGTAGAGCGTTCCACATTTGCGAACTCTATCCAGTCTGCTCATCCATACCATCCACTATATATGAATGATCCTCTTCTTTAGAGATTCTGTGCCATCAACTATCTCTTCCTCTCATTTAGAGATCCTAGGTGTTTGTCCCATGCCTTCTTGAATTTGGATAGTGAGATTGTCTGTACCCATATACATTCTGATGAAGGCTACTGACCATGTCAGTAGGTGCCCTCTGGACTGACTCCATCCTGTTTATATCCTTTTGAAGATGTGGTCTCCAGAACTGTACACAGTACTCCTAATGGGGTCGGAGTCTCACCAGAGATTTTGCACTGTCACATCTTTTTTTTTTTTCCCTGCTGGTTATTCCTCTCCTTGGGCACACAGGCACCATCACCTTTTCTACTTGTTTGGCCATCAAGATCATCTGATATGATCACCCCCCACACTCTTTCTTTCATGCACAGAAGTACTTCACCCCCCCCCCACCCCATCCTGTACTGCTCCCTCAGGTCTTTGCAGTCAAGATGTATGACCCTGCATACATCTTAGCTGCCAAATTCTAGACCATTCTTCAAACTTTGCTCGATCCTGTTCATGCTATCTACACCAACAGGGGCGTATCATCCACAGAGGCAAACATTTCCAGATAGAAACTAATGTAATATCTCTCTCAAATATGTTAAAAAGAGCTGGACCAAGGACTGATCCATGTGGCATATCACCCTTTCCTCAGGATGAACTCCATTTGCCACCTTCCACTCAATTGGTTTCTAACCCAGTCAATCACTTTAGGGCCCATACCAAGGGCACTCAGTTTATAAGTTTTCTATAGGGAACAATGCCAAAGGCTTTGGTAAGATCTTAATCACACTACATCCAGCAGTCTCCCTCTATCCAGCTTCTCTCATCTCACCTTCTCCCTCACTTGCATACCTTTCTTCCCCTCAATCTTGAAGCTGAAGGGTGGAATGCACCTGCATACACACTGCTAGTCTTACATCACTGAAAATAGAGAGCATCGATAAATAATGCGTAGTCCTGCAGCCTTTGAGCATTGGACAGATCAGGGGATTACATTTATTTGTGAGGCTGCAAGAGGGAGGGAGAAGAACACAAAGGCAAGATGGAACCCATTTACAGTAAAACCTGCTTCTAGAGCCAGAAGTGGGAATACCAAAAGTCTCGCTCTTAGGACCATGGAGCATCGAGAACTCTGATCTAGCTCTTTTAATCTGCAGCCCACGTTCCGTGTAGCCCTGGTGAAAATAATGTGAACTGGAAGAATGAGCCCAACTGAGTCTAGGATAATATTTTTGTGGTGAAATGCACATGTATAGGATACAAAAGAGGCTATGCTGAAAGAGGTCATTACAGTTTTCAGTGTTAATAACTTATCGAGTCTCTGGGTCCAATATTCAAAGTAGCTTATATGTTAAATGGCAGTCACTAAACAAAGTCCTCTACCTGTGAATTTTCAGCAGTATTATATGAATAATGCAGCTAAAAATTCCCTCTATACACTCCATCACTATAAATATAGTGCTGGGACAGAGCAAGCGCAACACAGCTATACAGATACGAGCAATGTCCAGCATCATCCATATATCTATGTGGTTTAATTTACATTAGGAAAAAGACTGTTCTAACTTAGATCGCTCAAATGTGTGGATAGCGGCTGAATAACGCTGCTGTCTTTATAGTTGCTAAAGGTCAGGGTCTATACCAGGGATTCTCAACCCCGTCCTCAGGACACACCAAGCTATTTATTTTTATTTTTGTTACATTTGTACCCTGCGCTTTCCCACTCATGGCAGGCTCAATGCGGCTTACATGGGGCAATGGAGGGTTAAGTGACTTGCCCAGAGTCACAAGGAGCTGCCTGTGCCTGAAGTGGGAATCAAACTCAGTTCCTCAGGACCAAAGTCCACCACCCTAACCACTAGGCCACTCCTCCACTGTTGCTACAATTTGAGATTCTACATGGAATGTTCCTATTCCAACATTCCATGTAGAAGTCTGCCCTTGCAGATCAGCAATATGTACGTGCAGGACGTCAGACTCACAGAAACAGAAGCCTGCGCAGCCTTCTACATGGAATGTTGCTAGTGGAATAGCAACATTCCATGTAGAATCTCCAATAGTAGCAACATTCCATGTAGAATCTCCAATAGTATCTATTTTATTTTTGTTACATTTGTACCCTGCGCTTTCCCACTCATGGCAGGCTCAATGCGGCTTACATGGGGCAATGGAGGGTTAAGTGACTTGCCCAGAGTCACAAGGAGCTGCCTGTGCCTGAAGTGGGAATCAAACTCAGTTCCTCAGGACCAAAGTCCACCACCCTAACCACTAGGCCACTCCTCCACTGTTGCTACAATTTGAGATTCTACATGGAATGTTCCTATTCCAACATTCCATGTAGAAGTCTGCCCTTGCAGATCAGCAATATGTACGTGCAGGACGTCAGACTCACAGAAACAGAAGCCTGCGCAGCCTTCTACATGGAATGTTGCTAGTGGAATAGCAACATTCCATGTAGAATCTCCAATAGTAGCAACATTCCATGTAGAATCTCCAATAGTATCTATTTTATTTTTGTTACATTTGTACCCTGCGCTTTCCCACTCATGGCAGGCTCAATGAGGCTTGCATGGGGCAATGGAGGGTTAAGTGATTTGCCCAGAGTCACAAGGAGCTGCCTGTGCCTGAAGTGGGAATCAAACTCAGTTCCCCAGGACCAATGTCCACCACCCTAACCACTAGGCCACTCCTCCACTGGCTCTGCTGGACGTCAGACTCACAGAAACAGAAGCCTGCGCAGCCTTCTACATGGAATGTTGCTAGTGGAATAGAATCTCCATTAGTAGCAACATTCCATGTAGAATCTCCAATAGTAGCAACATTCCATGTAGAATCTCCAATAGTATCTATTTTATTTTTGTTACATTTGTACCCTGCGCTTTCCCACTCATGGCAGGCTCAATGCGGCTTACATGGGGCAATGGAGGGTTAAGTGACTTGCCCAGAGTCACAAGGAGCTGCCTGTGCCTGAAGTGGGAATCAAACTCAGTTCCCCAGGACCAAAGTCCACCACCCCAACCACTAGGCCACTGCTCCACAAAACAGCTAGTCTGATTTTCATGCTATCCACAATGAATATGCATGAGATAAACTTGGCATGCACTGCCTCCATTATGCGAATGTATATCATGCGTATTCTTTGTGGGTATCCTGGACACTTACTGGCTGGGTGTATCTGAAGGACTTGGTTGAAAAACCCTGGTTTGTGCATATATTCAAAGCCTGAAATGATTTTAACATCTGTTTGAACTAGATTATGAACTAGCTGCTGAAACACTGAGCACTGTGTGCTGTTATTTTAAGGTCATCTCCAAAAAGTTGAAGAGTCATTAATAAAAATTCCAGAGTATTTTAATGGAGAAAAAGAACCTCAGTGTCAAACCAAGTGGGCCTTAATGGAGTTAGGAGTCCAACTCCTAAAGAAACCACATCACAGGTCCTAAAAAAACCCTCCACATAGCCACCGTGCAATAATATTAGAAATGCTAAATAGTAGTAGTAGTAGTAGTAGTAGTTAGTGACCATACAATGCATTGCTGAACTTTCAAATATATTCTCAAGTTAATACTTTGTCTTAATAACAGCAACAGGGACTCCTGCTAGTGTGGCAGCAGTGTTGTAGGGATTGACAAGTGGCTCCAGAACAGAAGTGCTTCCTTATTTTCAACTCTCTGCAGCTTTGGAGTGTCACGCTATTTGGAAAGAACATATTTTCCACAGATAAGCGAAATTTTGAAATGTTTTTGTTATTATCTTATAGACCATATATTAACATTAAAATGTATTTGAAACAGTTCAGCAATGTATTATATGTCACTAATTGATTTAATATTATTGCACAGTGGATGTTAAGCATTTTGTTTTGTTTTTGGACCAGTGATATGGTTTGTTTGGACCCCTAGTTCAATTAGAGTACACTTGGTTTGACACCAAGGTCCCTTTTCTCCACTAAAATACTCTGGAGTTTGTATTAATGACTCTTCAACTTTTTGGAGGTGATTTTATGAATAGTTTCTGTTATTTTTTTGTGACCTATTTGCTGGAAACAGAAAATTTTGTTTAGAGAAATAAAAGTATATTGAAGATATACTGATGAGGGTATAGTAGAAATCATGGAAGGGAGTCAGCAAGATAGCTAGAATATAAATGTTCATGACATTCAAGGATGGTACTCTTTCAGGTTCCACTGTTCACATTTTTACTTAAATAACAATTCTTCTTGTATTCTTGTATTTGGTGTGAATAACTATTTCTGTAACTAAATTTCTCTTAGGAACCCTTATTCAGAAAGCATTAGAGAGATGCTGAGAACATTTGGAACAGCAACGTATAAAGTGGGACTAAAGGTGCATCCGAATGAACAGGATCCACGTGTGTCTATAATGTGCTGGGGCAGCTGTGCATACACGATACAATCCATAGGTAGCAAAGTTCTTTTTGTGCACTTTTATTCTCAAGTGGGTATATAAGAGATTTCTGTGTTTATTGAAAGGGCATGTTTTTATCACCCACAGAACGAATTTTAGCAGATGAAGATAAACCATTATTTGGACAGCTGCCTTGCCGTCAGGTAAGACTCTACTGGAACGTGTTCAAATAGCTTAGGTGTGTTTATTGCACTAAATAAAAGGAGAAGGGGCTGACGGATTAGTTCCAAAACTATAATGTTAAACTTGAGAATAAAAATCTGCGTCATCTAATCATTTTTGCCCATGATCCCTTAAAGTATACTTAAAGTCAGCGTGTTAGGCCAGCTTCATGCTCATAGCATTGTAATTCAACAAATGCACAGGGTTTCAGCATTCCACAGAGGCAAAATAGCAGCGGCAGATGTTATAATGCCCCTGCTAGCCCTAGAATATCATGAAGGACTAATCCTGAATAACTAGTGAGGTAATTAAATTCGCCGATGACACAAAATTATTCAGGGTCGTCAAGTCGCAGGAGGAATGTGAACGATTACAGGAGGACCTTGCGAGACTGGGAGAATGGGCGTGCAAGTGGCAGATGAAGTTCAATGTTGACAAGTGCAAAGTGATGCATGTGGGTAAGAGGAACCCGAATTATAGCTACGTCTTGCAAGGTTCCGCGTTAGGAGTTACGGATCAAGAAAGGGATCTGGGTGTCGTCGTCGATGATACGCTGAAACCTTCTGCTCAGTGTGCTGCTGCGGCTAGGAAAGCGAATAGAATGTTGGGTGTTATTAGGAAGGGTATGGAGTCCAGGTGTGCGGATGTTATAATGCCGTTGTATCGCTCCATGGTGCGACCGCACCTGGAGTATTGTGTTCAGTACTGGTCTCCGTATCTCAAAAAAGATATAGTAGAATTGGAAAAGGTACAGCGAAGGGCGACGAAAATGATAGTGGGGATGGGACGACTTTCCTATGAAGAGAGGCTGAGAAGGCTAGGGCTTTTCAGCTTGGAGAAGAGACGGCTGAGGGGAGATATGATAGAAGTGTATAAAATAATGAGTGGAATGGATCGGGTGGATGTGAAGCGACTGTTCACGCTATCCAAAAATACTAGGACTAGAGGGCATGAGTTGAAGCTACAGTGTAGTAAATTTAAAACGAATCGGAGAAAATTTTTCTTCACCCAACGTGTAATTAGACTCTGGAATTCGTTGCCGGAGAACGTGGTACGGGCGGTTAGCTTGACGGAGTTTAAAAAGGGGTTAGATAGATTCCTAAAGGACAAGTCCATAGACCGCTATTAAATGGACTTAGAAAAATTCCGCATTTTTAGGTATAACTTGTCTGGAATGTTTTTACGTTTAGGGAGCGTGCCAGGTGCCCTTGACCTGGATTGGCCACTGTCGGTGACAGGATGCTGGGCTAGATGGACCTTTGGTCTTTCCCAGTATGGCACTACTTATGTACTTATGTAAGGGTACCTGATACATGTGGGCATACCATCTGAGGGAAAGAGAAATCAGTGTGTCAGGGTTTGCTGTAGGATCAGTTCAGACTATTAGTGTGTGTCTTCCATGTTAGGGTGAGTTTACACTCTAAAACAGGTTGAACTGGACCAGTTATCGCCAGTGATATAAGCTAGAATGATGGATGTGAAATAGTGATGCTGGACATAGATATGATGCGTATTAGATCGTCCTGTGTTCTCAAGGTAGTATTGATTTGCATTTTGGATTGCTCTGTCAAAAAGCAGGGTTCAGTCAAACATACAAGTATGTGACAGTGTTGCATGTCACTGTAACAGATCTCCCAGAGCTCATAACTGAGTGTAAAGCTGTGAGCATGTTTGGCCCTTTCCATATACAAAAGTCTCCTTAGTACCTCAGGCACAGGAACCAGCTTTGTGGGTGCTTGATCACCCCCAAAATTGAACAAACTCCTTGACTGTGTCCAGGTAAGGGTAATTTCCATTGGATTTAGCACCCCCAATCATTTTGAAAAGTTGGCTTCTGTGATCTCAGGCTTTCTTCCCCCAGTCTACCAAACGGATGCAAAAAAAAGGTTCCCCATATTTGAGAAGTTTGTAAATCTGCGTACAGTATATACTTGAATACAAACTCATCTGAATATAAATCGAGGTATTATTTTTCCCCTAGAAAAGCATGAAAACTGTTAACTCAAATATTAGCTGAGGGCTTCTGTTCCAGCACTTTTCTAGATCTTTCACCTCTCCTCCGTAGTATCCATCATTTTTCAACCATCCCCTCCCTCCCCTATTGGTGACCAGCATTTCTATCCCCCCCACCCCCCATGACCGGCATTTCTCTGCTTCCCTCCCCCCACTTGATGACCAGCATCTCCCTCCTCCCTGCCCTTTGGTAGCTGGCATTTCTCACCCCCCCCCCCCCCCCTTGGTGGCTGGCATTTCTCTCCCTCCCCCCCCCCCCCTCCTTGGTGACTGGCATTTTTCTCCTTCCCTCTCTCCCCTAGTGACTGGCATTTCTTTCCCTCCCTCGTCCCCTCTTCATTCCTCCCGTGGTGACTGGCATTTTCTCCATCCCCTCCCCCTGTGGTGACCTGCATTTCCTCTCCTTACATCCCTCCTGATTGACGCCGATATGGCACACAAATTATCATGCTCAGCAGGTGCAGGGCCTTGAGCATCTGCGCATGCTGAAGGCCTGCTGGCTCCCACCCCTTCTGAAACCTGGCTGATTCTGTACACCTGAATCATCTCCAGAACCATTACAAAGTGGAGAAGAGGCATTAAGCAGTGAGAAATAGGGTCTTACCTCCTGTACGGGAAAATTGTCAGAATGTCAGGTTGGGCCATCTCTCACAGGATGACTCTCAAAGCCATGTACATTGCAGGTAAATGCACTGTCCTTGGGACAAGCTCAGCTGTGTACTTGAAACCCACAAGTGGTCTTCAGGGATAGCAAAAATGAATTTTTGCAAGTAGGGCACACCCATGGTGGATCTGCTTGCTTTCTCATAGAAAGTTGTGGCAATTTAACCTTGATTGTCTTCCCCCTGTATTAGTGGAGGTTCTTCAGTAAGGGTGGAATTGGAAGATATGTATGCAAAAGCCTCTCCTAAAACTCAAGCAGAGTCGGGGACTATGACTCATAGCCCCATTCTATCCAAGGCACATATGGTTTCTTTTCCTTCTGGTGTTTATCCATATTTTTTTTTGTTACATTTGTACCCCGCGCTTTCCCACTCATGGCAGGCTCAATGCGGCTTACATGGGGCAATGGAGGGTTAAGTGACTTGCCCAGAGTCACAAGGAGCTGCCTGTGCCTGAAGTGGGAATCCAACTCGGTTCCTCAGGACCAAAGTCCACCACCCTAACCACTAGGCCACTCCTCCACTGTTGCTACTATTTGAGATTCTACATGGAATGTTGCTATTCCACTAGCAACATTCCATGTAGAAGTCGGCCCTTGCAGATCACCAATGTGGCCGTGCAGGCTTCTGCTTCTGTGAGTCTGATACGTGCAGGACGTCAGACTCACAGAAACAGAAGCCTGCGCAGCCTTCTACATGGAATGTTGCTAGTGGAATAGCAACATTCCATGTAGAATCTCCAATAGTATCTATTTTATTTTTGTTACATTTGTACCCCGTGCTTTCCCACTCATGGCAGGCTCAATGCGGCTTACATGGGGCAATGGAGGGTTAAGTGACTTGCCCAGAGTCACAAGGAGCTGCCTGCGCCTGAAGTGGGAATGAACTCAGTTCCTCAGGACCAAAGTCCACCACCCTAACCACTAGGCCTCTCCTGATCCATCAGAATAAGGAATTCTCCAATGTTGAGCAACCAGACTTTTTTTTTTGGGGGGGGGGGGGGGGATCCCAACTTCATGTCGCTCTCCTTCACATCTTGGATGTTGAAAAGATAATCATAGCTGCTCCTCTAGCTTCTACGAAAAACTGAAGACAGTCATATGACTTGAAGTGGAAGAAGTTTGCCATCTAGGGTGATGGAAAGACCCTAAATCTTTTTTTTTTCTGTCCTATGCAAAATCTGTTTGAATACCTTCTATGCCTCTGAGTGAAATTTAAGGACTAAGAGTTCATCGAAGTGCTGTTGGTACTTATCTTGGCTATCTAGAAAGAAACCCATCTCTGTATAGGCTTTGGTTGCTCATTTATGCAGGATTTGCTTTTATTGAAGCCTCACATCTGGTCACCTGCTATGTATTGGAACCTCAGTGGTGGCCTAATACAACTCATGAGCATTCCCTTCGATCCACTGGACTCTTGAGAACCGATCTCCTGTTTTGCTGGCATTCCCTTGAGTATGCAGAGTTAGTGAGCCTCTGGCCATACTGTATGGACAGTTACTTGTAGACTATCAAGTTGCCAAGGGTGATAGTCCTTACGCATAAACTGGAGGCACACGTAGTCACAGTAGTTCATTTTTGGTTTTGACAGTGGCTTGGAAAACTTGTAGACCTGCTGCTGTCAACACACCTAATAGCCATTCTTAACTGTGCATATTTAAATGTCTAAGCTGACAGCACTGAAGACATAATCGAATGGAAGCATTTATCAAGGTTTGGAATCTCTGTGGGAAATAGTGTAGGTTGCAGGATCGCCATCTTTTTATGGTTTAAACTGAACTTGGACTCTTGTACATGTTGCACTTTTAATATCCATCTCTTATTTAGGAGGGGGGATGGAGAAGGGAGGTTGGGGGAGAGTTGAAATTAATGTCACTTAAGTTTAAATATTGGTTTTGAGATTTACTGCAATGTACTAAAGAGCCACAGTACGTATTTTGCTCTGATTTTTTGTACTTGTTTCTTGGTTAAAATTCAATAAAAATAAATTGAGGATAATAATTGAGACTAACTGGAAAACCCCCTTTAAATTCTTCCTTATTCTAAACTTTTTGGGCATAATAAGAAATGTTAATTTCTGATGTTCTTCAATTTTCAGGAGACTAATTGTCCTATGGTCAGAATAAACGTATTTGCACTGCTTTTTGAAGCTAGGTGTTTGTCTGCTTATGAGAGTTGGGTATAATGCTTAAATTGACAGCCTTGTCCAAAATCCTCTATATTAAAACACTCCACTTGTTCATAGGAAGCAAGAGTTTAATTTCCAGTTCATTTTTAAATAACAGCTGGGTCTAGACACTATGTGGATGTGCCATTATTAGCTATTGATAAGCAAGTATGGTAAGTGCCAATTTGACTGAAGTGTAAAATTAAACTTTTAGGTGTTGATTGAATTCATATTTTTTTAGGATGACTGCCTGAAGTCATTAACAAGATTTGCTGCAGCACACTGGACTGTATCACCTCTTTCTGTCATACAAGGACACTTTTCTAGATTATTCACATGTGAGTTTCAGTACACCCTATGGTTTAATTCTTTATGGACTAACCTGTGTAGCACAGATAAGATCATGAAGTATTTAGTATTGGTTTCAGATGCTTTAAAGATTTATAGTAATAAGTATTATTAGATAAGGTCATATGTGTAAACTGGATTATTGTTGAGCCAATTGTGAGTTTAGTGAAATATAGGTTAACATGGAAGTGTGACTTAGTGGGTAGAGCAGTGGCCTGAGGAGCAAGAAAGCCACGGTTCAAATCCTTTTCCTCTTGCTGCTCCTTATAGCTTTGAGCAAGTCATTTCACTTCCATTTCCTCAGATACAAACATAGTAAATGATGGCAGATAAAAAGACCTGTACGGTCCATCCAGCAGTGCTAGATTTACTAACTTGGGCATCAGTATACTTACTGCCATTAAAGTGTATTGTTAGTAAAAATGCCCCATTGCGTATAATGGATCTGTGGTAAATAATGTGCAGTAGCTCATGCTAATGTATGAGCCCAGGTTAGATAAATCAAGCCCTTAGGCTGTAAGCTTTCTGAGGCAAATTAACACCCACTGTTCTTGAAATGTAACTCACCTTGGACTGTTCGTAGTACCCAATGTTTCGTAATACAATTCACGATCTGACATTTGAAAATCTAAAGCCAGACGTCTAAAGTGATGGTATATAGAATGTTTGAAAATTGTCACATGTTGCTTAGTTTACCTTTGCCTTACACAGCTCATTTTGGGTATATGATGGTACATAACTTTGCCATACTGGGACAGACTGAAGGTCCATCAAGCCCAGCTTCCTGTTTCCAACAATGGCCAATTCAGGTCACAAGTACCTGGCAAGATCCCAAAACAGTACAATACATTTTATGCTGCTTATCCTGGAAATAAGTAGTGAATTTTCCCCAAGTCATTTTAATAATCGCTTATAGACTTTTCTTTCAGGAAGCTATCCAAACCTTTTTAAAATCTCACTAACCTAACTGCTTTTACTACATTCTCTGGCAATGAACTCCAGAATTTAATTACACGTTGAGTGAAGAAATATTTTTACCAATTCGTTTTAAATTTACTACTTTGTAGCTTCATTGCGTGTGACCTAGTCCTAGTATTTTTGGAAAGAGTAAACAAGCGATTCATGTCCACCCATTCCAGTCCACTCATTATTTTATAGACCTCTATCATTTCTCCCCTCAGCCATCTCTTCTCCAGGCTGAAGAGCCCTAGCCACTTTAGCCTTTCCTCATAGAAAAGTCGTCCCATCCCCTTTATCATTTTCGACTCCCTTTTCTACTTCTACTATATCTTTTTTGAGATGTGGTGACCCAACAATATTCGAGGTGCAGGCACACCATGGAGCAATACATAGGCATTATAATGTCCTCATTTTTGTTTTCCATTCCTTTCCTAATAATACCTAATATCTATTTGCTTTCTTAGCCGCCACCGCACACCAAGCAGAAGGTTTCAACGTATCATCAGTGATGACACCTAGATCTCTTTCCTGGTCGGTGACTCCTAATGTGCCTAGTGTTGGAGATGTGGGAGTAGATTATAACGTTTTCACTGAATAGTATTGTTTTTATATACATGGGAAGCACAACAGAAGTAGCCCTACCAACTGATATCTCAATAAATGGATTTCATCGCATAGCCAGGATAAAAGCATCTACACTGCACCACAATACAAGTGTGTGGTTATCGTCCCTTTCACTGGACAACACAAAGAATCCAAACAACACACCAGCAATTGACACAACTGAACTCCCACATGTACAATGATGGACTGGCAGGTGTCTCCCCGCCGAGGGCACCCCAGTCCGAGCATACACCACAAAAACATCCTTTCTTGATTTTTCTGTTTGCCCCAAAACAACAGAATCCGATCCCACTTTTCAGTATTGAGGAATTTTCTAATATTTAGGACTAGACATCTTTAAAAATATTTTTCCTCTACTTTTGTACATTTGGTAATGAATATGAGTGAGATATTTGTATGCAAATTTCTTCTGCATGTTTGTTAAGGATATCCTGAAAACCCAATGCGCTGACAGCCCTCCAAGATGGGGAGTTGACTACTGATCCTAGGCAGACATTCAGCTTTGCACTCCCTCCACCCACCCCCAAAACTACCTTTCAGATACAGGGCAGGATTAACCCTTCAGTGGCCCTAAACAACCACTCTTCATTAATATAAAAAAAAATTAAACTTCTATAAACAGGATTTTAACAGCAAAGGAGGTACGAAGAGCTGCTCACCAATTCCTGACAACTGGAGAATAAAGCACAGTGGGGGCACAGAAAGCAGACACACCTCTTCTTTCACTCTCCTTTCCATCAGCACCTTATTTACCAGGGAAAAAAAATCTGTTTTATGAGCCATTGAATTAGTGCATCTGACAGAGCTTCTCCTAAATATCTGGGCTCCTGGCACATACCTAGTTTGTCTATAACTTAACTCAGCAATCATGATCATTCCAACAACACTCTTCCCAGAATGATCCTGTAAAAGCATTTTCACTGAACAATATATATACATACACACACACATATGTGTATATATATATAGGCACATACATCCAATGAGAACAAATTTGGAAAGTGGATGGGATTTGATACCACCCTTTCTGAAGGTCAAAGCCCAGGGATACTGAGTATTTATGTACCTGTCAAAGCAGGGTAGAGAATGCACACATATGCCCTAGTTCTGAACTTAGTTAGTACACCTAAATCCCCAAGGCACTAAGAGAAGAAACAGTTACACCCTGACCTGATACTCGATGGCAGACAGATCACCTACTCAAGGATACTGCAGATGGAAGCAGGCGTGGCTGTAGGATTTCTTGGGAGAACACAGGAATTCAAGCTGACAAGTGGTCTTTCTCTCTCTCTCTCTCTAGGACGGTCAGTCAGCAGGTGGGCTCTCTCACTGTGGCAGGTAACCCTGATCCAAACAGAAATGCGCAGGCGCAGAGAACTCTCTGATCCCACGAGGATACACAAACAGAAGTAGTGGGTGATGGACCACGGATTCCAGAGTCAAAAGAGACAATCTTGAGCTGTATTGATAAAATACTTGACACAACCATTCTAGAAGGCATGCATTGTTTATCCATAAGATTTATCTGGAAGTGCTTCATATGTGAAATCCTGAAGCAAATCTCACTAAAAAGTAAGACTCCTGAGGCAGGCCTTGTGGCCGAAACACAGTGTTGTGTCGAGTCTTTTATCAATAAAATTTTACAACTCAAGATTGTCTCTTTTGCCTCGGGCAACCCTGATCAGCAGATGAACAGGACAGGCGATGGTGAGCCATTATTACCAAGCCTCAGATGTTTTCATGACGTTGCTGGCTTGGATCTGGGCTGCTGGTAATTCTCACATGAACTGCTCAAGATAAGACCCAGATAAGTGTGGTTAAGGAAGAGTTTCTTATATTCTTTTCTTGGGTTTAGAGAGCAATGCTTTCCAGAATAATAGATGTGGGACTTTCCATTGTTATGGCTTGAGGGGCCAAACAACAGGGCCATCGGCGCCAAGAGCAGGTTAGTCTTGAACATGGACACCCAGGTTCTGTAAACAAGGTTGTTGTCAAAGTTATTGCTCTCATGCAGCCTTGGCAATGTCAGCAATGTTTTTTCCACTGCTCAGGAAGACTGGGGCCTACTGATCCAACAGGTCTTAGCATGTGCTGACTTGGCCTGAGTCTGTAACTTGGAAGTCAGGTTTATAGTATAGAATAGTGCCTTTTTGTAGGGCCTGTTTTGTCACCAAAGGGGGAATATTCCAGTCCCTTTGTGCTGAAGAAGGGTACCCATCAAGGTGCCCTTTGTCATCCCTCCTATTTGCTGGGGTGATTGAACCATTTGTGCAGGCAGTTATAGAGAATGAGTTGATATGGGAGTGGAGAAGGAATTTAAAATTTCACTCTTTGCAGATGATGTCCCTACTCATATTAAATCCATGCCCTCTCTGGAGTCCTTGGTTCAGGAACTTCAGGCCTTTCGAGGGGTCTTGGGCTTCTAGATCAACATGTCAGTTTGGAGAACTTGATAGTAGAAAAGCTCAAGAAGCAGCATTCTTTTTTTTATGGGAACCTGCTGATCATTTTGCCCAAAATACCGTATTCCAAACACTGACAGTAGAGGTTCCAGTGAATACATTTTGCACACTAAACCCCAGATTCTATATATAGTGCTCAAATTAGGACATGCTCTTGAGATGCGTGCACAAGTTAATTGGCTAACAAGCTGTTAACCATCAATAATTGGATGCACCCTTCTCCTCTACCGCTAACTGCAGACTCCGTTCCTTTTATCTTACTGCACCATATGCCTGGAATAGACTTCCTGAGCCAGTACGTCAAGCTCCATCTCTGGCCGTCTTCAAATCTAAGCTAAAAGCCCTCCTTTTTGATGCTGCTTTTAACTCCTAACCCTTATTCACTTGTTCAGAACCCTTATTTTATCATCCTCACCTTAATATTCCCTTATCTCTTGTTTGTCCTGTTTGTCTGTCCTAATTAGATTGTAAGCTCTGTCGAGCAGGGACTGTCTCTTCATGTTCAAGTGTACAGCACTGCGTACGTCTAGTAGCACTATAGAAATGATAAGTAGTAGTAGTAGCAATTATTGATGTTGATTGGCACCAGTTAGGATTTGCACATGCATCTGGTTGCGCACTATTCTATAACGCTGGACTCCTAAATCCCATAGCTTGGCCATGGGTGGGGCAGGGGCATTCCAAAAAGTTGGGTGCAATGTTATGGAATGCTGGGTCTGCGCATCCACCTTTGGCACCAGGATTTAGACCAGGTTTCAGCAGGCTGAAACCCAGAGAATCAGCACTAAGTGCTATAAAGGCCGCACACTTAGCACTAGTCTTTTCTAGTGCCCATTTAGGAGCATCATTTATAGAATTTCCCCTAAAACGCTAGGATTTTACATTCATCTGATGAGTGGTGAGTGAAAATACATGTGAAATAGATATCTGTTTGGGACATTCTGACTTGGGCGTCCTTTCAAAAATGCCTCTCCACGTGTCAGGGCAGAGAATATGGGATGATCTGTTATAAAGAATGCCCTTTGATGTTTTGATAGAGAAAGATGGGGGGGATATCTCAGATTTACAAACTGATCAATACTAGTGAATAATAGAGATTGGAATACATGTTAAAATAGGGGAAGAGGACTTGAGTGAAGAATTAGAAATGGCAGTGTAGGAGGAGATCTTCACAAGAACTGCAAGGCTTGCCATCTTGAGTCAAATAGTGGAGAATTGTTACAAAGTCATTATGAGGTGGTACATATCATGCATCTTTAGAAGGTATTCCTAGTGAGGGAGGAAGGATGTTAGAGGAACTGTGGCCTGAGGGGAACCACCTGAATAGCTTCTGGCAGCCATCTAATATTCAGATATTTAGTGCCAGTATCCAGATATGGCCTGGTGCCGAATATCAAGGTATGGAAAGACCCACAATGGGTGGTCTTTATGCATTAGTTGTAGGTCAGAAACTGAAGAGATTATTTATGAAAGATTGGTGCTACCCTGTTTCCCCGAAAATAAGACATTCCCTGAAAATAAGACCTAGTAGAGGTTTTGCTGAATTGCTAAATATAAGGCCTCCCCCGAAAGTAAGACCTAGCAAAGTTTTTGTTTGGCCCCGATGGGACATGGACACAGAAACCTTAATTTTTTTCGCTGCAACCCAAAGACGAAATAACATAAAAGAAATGCAAGAAACAAGACTGAGGTGGAAAATCTATCGTCCAGCGGACTCCTACCATCCTCCTTCACGCTTTTGTGAAGATCAACTACCGGTAAGTGAGCCCGGAAAGAAAAGAAACATCCCCCTTCCAGAAATAATAAAAGAAAAGAAATGAGTAACCGAGCCCTTTCGGCGCTGCTCTATCGCCCAAGGGCTAAGTCAGACTAGAAGGATGGAAAGTGTTGCGAATGTACAGGAGGAGCGCATAAAGCGCCACCAACGGGGAACGGAGCTACCGTAGTTTTTTTTAACGTTTGTAATACGGTAGGGATGATCCTGTGCCCTAAGCCCTCTCACAACCTCCTGAGACCCCCAGCCAGAGCAGCCCGGCCCTACATTCCATTACCTTCCCTAGTTCATAGCCCTCTTCCATTCCCAGCCCGTCCAGGGCGGCTCTGCTCCGCTCGAGTCCTGCGGTCACTGTGGGCAGATAGGCGAGCCACGGTCTAATCCTGCAGGATACCGCCCCCCACTTCAATACTGTTCCCGACCGCCACAGTCCCTCTACTACTCCCGAATAAGACATCCCCTTAAAATAAGACCTAGCGCATCTTTGGGAGCAAAAATTAATATAAGACACTGTCTTATTTTCGGGGAAACACGGTAGCTGTTAACTGTTAACACAGTGCCCCCCTCCCCCCCCCCCCCCCCCCCCCCCCCGGCTGGGGTGGTTGATAAAGCATTTTATTTATTTATTGCATTTGTATCCCACATTTTTCCACCTCTTTGCAGGCTCAATGTGGCTTACAATACATCATGGATAGTGGTAATGATAAAAGAATTGACATTTGGTGTTACAGAAGGATTTTGGGTTGAATGGTAATGGAATACATGATAGTAATATAACATAAGGCATTATTAACATTCCTTTGTACCCTATGTAGTTTTGCCCGCCATATAAATCAAAAAACTTTTTTTATGAAGCTGCTTGAAGGCCTCCAATAAATGAATTGGCAGGGCAGCAAATAAGTAAAGCAGCTTAGGTAAAACTACCTTCTTTATCGCATGAACACGCCCCACCCAGGAGGTTGTTAATTTCAGCCTTCTATCTAGTTCTTCCCATAGTGATTTTAACAATGAGAGGTAATTGGCTTGATATAAAGCGTCTAAAGTTGCTGTTAAATTAACCCCAAGGTATCTGATATGATGAGGTGCCCATTTAAAAGGAAAAGTCTGTTTTATAGGTACCTGTTCTATGACCGGGAGTGAGATATTTAACACTTCAGATTTTGTGGTATTAATTTAAAAAGTTAATTTGATATACTTGCATATATAGGGAATTTATTTTTATTCGTTTTGTCTTTTCAGTAATAGTTCAAGGTGAGTTGCATTCAGGTGCAGTAGATGTTTCTCTGTTCCTGCAGGGTTTACAGTCTAGTTTTACACTTATTCAGTGGAGAGTTAAGTGACTTACCCAAGGTTGCAAGGAGCAGCTTCAGGATTTGAACCCTGGTTTCACTCGTTCTTAGCCTGTTCTAACCACTAGACTATTCTGTTCACCAAATGTTTGACTCAAAAGCTTTGGCTGTAATAAACATGTATCATTGTAGTATTCTTTTCAGGTTACCTATGTATTCATTAAGTAAAATTGAGAGAAAAACATTCCTTAGTAGACCCTGTTTTACAATATTTTTGTTCTTGTATCTGATTTTTAAATGTGATGAGAAAAATACATATTTGCATGAAATGGTAATGCCAGTGTATTCTTATTAAGTGATGTAAAGGTTTTATGGTGGTAATCTAAAACATTTGGGGGGATAATTTTATAATAAGCACTTTGATTTGTGCAGCACTTAAGTTGCACCAATTTTCAAAGGGAAAGTATACACATTTAGATAAAGACCTACATATTTAATCCAGTCTGCCCCAACATATGCATACTTATTCTTGAGCTGTCCTTGCCATTTTCAGGACACAGACCCTAGAAGTTTGCATGGCACTGGCTAAATTTTCAACTACTGGTGTTGCTTTTGAAACCCACTTCAGCCCAACCAGATCTATCTATTCATTGAATTCTGTTACGGTTTTCATCTCCACCACCTCCCGCTGGAGGGCATTCCAGGCATCCACCACCCTTGTGAAAAAGTACTATCTAATAATACTTCTAAGGCAATCCCCTTGTAATCTCAGTTCAAGTTCTTTAGTTCTAAAGCTTACTCTTCTCTGCAAAAGGTTTGTTTGCATAATTAATACTTTTCAAGTATTTAAATGTCTATATCATATCACCCCTATCCTTTCTTTTCTCTATGGTATACATATTCAGGTGCTCAAGTCTCTTCTGTTAGGTTTTTTGGCAGAAACCCCATATCTTTTTTGTTACTTTTCTTTGAACCACTTCAAGTCCTTTGATGTCCTTAGCAAGATATGGCCTCCAAAACTGAACATAATACTCTAAATGGGGCCTCACCAACGATTTGTACAGGGGCATTAATACTTCCTTTCTCCTACTGGTTATACCTCTCTCTATGCAGCCTAGCATCCTTCTTGCTACAGCCACCTCCTTGTCACATTGTTTCGCCACCTTAAGATCCTCAGACACAGTCACCCCAGGATCTCTTTCCTGAGCTATGCTTATCAGTTTCTCCCCTCCAATCTCGTGCATCTCCTTTCGATTTCTGCAACCAAAGTTCATCACTCTACACTTCTTCACATTACATTTTAACTGCCAAACCCTAGACCAGTCTTCTAATTAACATTGATTATCTTTTATTGCTTTCTACTCCCTCTGGGCTGTCTACTCTGTTGGTATTCATGCCATCTGCAAGAAGCAAACCTTTCTCTTAAACCTTTCATCAGTGTTGCACACAAATATATTAAAAAGAATTGGTTCCAGCATCGAACCCTGAAGCACTCTACTACTCATTTACCTTTTGTTCTGAGTGCATTCCATTTACCTTCACTCGCTGTCATCTGTCAGTCAACCAGTTGCCAATCCAGTTCACTTCTTTGAGTCCTAACTTCATCCCGCACAGCATATTTATGAGTCTCCTTGGAGGAATCATATCAAAGGCTTTGCTGAAATCCAGATCGACCACATCGAGCATATGTCAATTATCCAGCTCTCTGGTCATCCAGTCAGAGAAATCTATCAGATTTGTTTGGCAGGATTTTCCTTTCGTAAAACCATGCTGCCTCAGATTCTGCAACCCATTGGATTCTAAGAAGTTCACTATTCTTTCCTTGCAGCATCTCCATTAGTTTTCCAACCACCAAAGTGACCCTTACCGGCCTGTCTCTGCTTTTGTGACGCAGGACCATATCCGCTCATCTCCAATCTTGTGGAACATCTCCTGTCTCCAAGAACCTATTAAATCCTTAAGAGGTCCTGCCAGGATTTCTATAAGGTCCCTCAATATTCTTGGATGTATCCCAATGTTCTGGTGTGGATTAGGAATTGGTTGTTGGACAGAAAACAGAGGGTAGGGTTAAATGGTCATTTCTCTCAATGGAGGAAGGTGAACAGTGGAGTTCCACAGGGATCAGTACTGGGACCGTTGCTATTTAACATATTTATAAATGATATGGAAATCGGAACAAATGAGTTGATTAAACTTGCAAATGACCCAAAACTATTCAAGGTTGTTAAAACAGATGCCGACTATGAAATATTGCAGGAAGATCTTAGGAAATTGGAAGACTGGGCATCCAAATGGCAGATGAAATTTAATGTGGACACATGCAAGGTGATGCAGATTGGAAAGAATAATCCAAATCATGATTGCCTGATGCTAGGGTCCACGTTGGGGGTCAGCACCCAAGAAAAAGAGCTAGGTGTCATCTTAGATAAAACGTTGAAATTTTCTGATCAATGTGTGGTGGTGGCCAAAAAAGCAAACAGGATGCTAGGAATTATTAGGAAAGGGATGGTGAATAAGACTGAAAGTACTATAATGCCTCTGTATCGTTCCATGGTGCGACCTCACCTTGAGTATTGCATTCAGTTCTGGTTGTCGTATCTCAAAAAAGATATAGTGGAATTAGAAAAGGTTCAAAGAAGAGCAACCAGGATGATAAAGGGGATGGAACTCCTTTCATATGAGAAAAGTCTAAAGAAGTTAGGGCTCTTTAGCTTGGCATAGAGACTGAGGAGAGATATGATCGAGGTCTACAAAATCCTGAGTGGTGTAGAATGAATAGAAGTAAATTGATTTTTTACTCATTCCAAATGTACAAAGACTAGGGGACACTCAAGGAAGTTATATGGAAATACTTTTAAAACAAATAGGAGGACATATTATTTTAACTGAACGAATAGTTAAGCTCTGGAACTCATTACAAGAGGATATGGTAACAGCGGTTAGCGTATCTATGTTTAAAAAAAACGTTTGGGCAAGTTCCTGGAGGAAAAGTGCGTAGTCTTCTATTGAGGCAGATATGGGGAAGCCACTTCTTGCCCTGGGATTGGTAGCATAGAGTGTTGGCACAATTTGGATTTCTGCCAGGTACTTGTGACCTGGCTTGGCCACTGATGGAAACAGGATACTGGGCTAGATGGACCATTGGTCTGACTCAGTATAGCTACTCTTATGACAACCCATCCAACTCCTACGCTTCTAAATTCCTCACTCTGATATCCTCCTTTAACCTCCAACTATGCTCTACCACCCCTACTCACCATGATGGCCATTGTCTCGACCTTGTTCTCTTCTCTTCCTGCTCACCTTCCAATTTCTGCACCTCAGTCCTTCCTATCTCAGATCATCACCTAATCACCCTCACACTTCATCACCCTCCCCCTCAACCTCGCCCAACTATAACCACGGCCTTCAGGAATCTCCAAGCTGTCGACCCCCCTACCCTATCCTCTCACATCTCCAATCTTTTCCCTTCCATCTCTTCTTCTGAATCTGTCGACACGGCTGTCTCTACCTACAATCAAACTCTCTCCACTGCTCTGGATACCCTAGCACCATCTGTCTCTCGCCCCACTAAGCGCACTAATCCTCAGCCCTGGTTAACCCCTTGCATCCGTTACCTTCGCTCCTGTACCCGATCTGCTGAACGACTCTGGAGGAAATCTCGCACCCTGTCAGACTTCACCCATTACAAATTCATGCTATCCTCCTTCCAGTCCTTCCTATTCCTTGCCAAACAGGAATATTATTCTCAATTAACCAATTCTCTTGGCTCCAACCCTCGTCGCCTCTTCGCCACCCTCAACTCCCTACTTAAAGTACCCTCCGCTCCCACCCCCCCCCCTCACTCTCTCCTCAAACACTAGCTGACTACTTCCGTGATAAAGTGCAGAAGATTAGCCTTGAATTCACTTCCAAGCCTTCTCCTCCCTGTGACTTCTTAACCCACTCCCTCAACCAACCTCACCCGGCCTCCTTTTCCTCCTTCCCTGAGATCACCGAAGAGGAAACTGCTCGCCTTCTTTCTTCCTCTAAGTGCACCACCTGTTCCTCGGATCCCATTCCCACCAATCTGCTTACCAACATCTCTCCTACAGTTAACCCCTCAATCTGTCACATCCTCAACCTCTTTCTCTCCACTGCTACTGTCCCTGACACCTTCAAGCACGCTGTAGTCACACCACTTCTCAAAAAACCATCACTTGACCCCACCTGTCCCTCCAACTACCGCCCCATCTCTCTTCTACCCTTCCTCTCCAAATTACTTGAACGTGCTGTCCACAGCCGTTGCCTTGACTTCCTCTCCTCTCAGGCCGTCCTCAACCCGCTTCAATCTGGCTTTCGCCCACTACACTCGACAGAAACAGCACTCTCTAAAGTCTGCAATGACCTGTTCCTCGCCAAATCCAAAGGCCATTATTCCATCCTCATCCTCCTCGACCTATCCGCCGCCTTTGATACCGTCAATCATAATTTACTTCTTGACACACTGTCCTCATTTGGGTTCCAGGGCTCCGTCCTCTCCTGGTTCTCCTCGTATCTTTCCCAACGCACCTTCAGAGTATTTTCTAATGGCTCCTCTTCCACCCCCGTCCCGCTCTCTGTTGGGGTTCCTCAAGGATCTGTCCTTGGACCGCTTCTCTTCTCGATATACACCTCTTCCCTAGGCTCGTTGATCTCATCACATGGTTTCCAGTACCACCTCTATGCCGATGACACCCAGCTTTACCTCTCCACTCCCGACATCACAGTCGAAAACCCAGGCCAGAGTTTCAGCCTGCCTTTCCGACATCGCTGCCTGGATGTCCAACCGGCATCTGAAATTGAACATGGCAAAGACTGAGCTCCTTATCTTTCCACCTAAACCCTCTTCTCCCACTTTCCATCTCTGTTGACAACGCCCTCATCCTCTCCGTCTCTTCAGCACGCAATCTCGGAGTCATTTTCGACTCCTCCCTCTCCTTCTCTGCCCATATCCAGCAGACAGCTAAGACCTGTCGCTTCTTCCTCTATAATATTAGCAAAATTCGCCCATTCCTCTCAACAGACCACCCGAACCCTCGTCCACTCGCTCGTTACCTCTCGTCTTGACTATTGCAACCTTCTCCTCGCTGGCCTCCCACTTAGCCACCTATCCCCCCTTCAATCTGTCCAAAATTCCGCCGCACGTCTTATCTACCGCGTGAACCGATACTCTCATATCACCCCTCTCCTCAAGTCGCTTCACTGGCTCCCAATCCGCTACGGTATACAGTTCAAGCTTCTCCTATTGACCTTCAAGTGCACTCAATCTGCTGCCCCCCATTACCTCTCTACCCTCCTCTCCCCGTATGTTCCCACCCGTAACCTCCGCTCTCAGGACAAATCACTCCTATCTGTACCCTTCTCCACCACCGCTAACTCCAGACTCCGCCCCTTCTGCCTTGCAGCACCTTATGCCTGGAACAGACTTCCTGAGCCCATGCGCCCTCCCTGCCCATTTTCAAGTCCTTACTCAAGGCCCATCTCTTCTCCCTTGCTTTTGGCGCCTAACCACCTTCCCCATTCCTGTTACCTACACTGACTACGTAGTCTGTTACCGTTAGATTGTAAGCTCTCTTGAGCAGGGACTGTCTCTCCCCGTGTTTAAACTTGTACAGCGCTGCGTAACCCTGGCAGCGCTATAGAAATGCTAAGTAGTAGTAGTAGCAGCATAGAGTGTTGGCACAATTTGGATTTCTGCCAGGTACTTGTGACCTGGCTTGGCCACTGATGGAAACAGGATACTGGGCTAGATGGACCATTGGTCTGACTCAGTATGGCTACTCTTATGTTCTTATATATATCTTTAGCAGGCCACTGTGGTCCTTCTCGGGGACTTTTCTGTGTGAATGTAGAGTATTCAGTACGTCTCCATTTTTTTCATCACTCTCCCCATAGTATCATTCGGCAGCCAATTCCATTTCTAGCCTTCCTCCTTTCTCCAGGATATCTGAAAAAAGTCTTGTCACCTATTGTAACAGCTCTGACCATTTTTTTTTCTTCCACCTGTGCTTTTGCTAACTGTAGTCCTCTTTTTGCTTCTTTGAGGTTTACCTAGCAATATTGCCTGTGTTCATCTTGTTATATTCTATATTTCTTGAACGTTGTCTCTTTTGCCTTTATTTTTTCAGCCACTTGTTTAGAAAACCACATAGGTTTCCTTTTTCTCTTTCATTTGTTTACTTTCGTAATATAAAGATCTGTTGCCATCAGGGGCGTAGCCAGACTTCGGCAGGAGGGGGGTCCAGAGCCCGAGGTGAGGGGGCACATTTTAGCCCCCCCCCCCCCCAACCCCCCGCCAGCCGAGGTCCTTCCCAATGCCGCGCAAGGCTTTGTTCTAGTCTAACGTGCAGGACGTCAGACTCACAGAAACAGAGTGAAGCCTTGCAATCCTGTGCAAGGCTTCTTTCTAGTCTGACGTCCTGCACAGCATTGGGAAGAAGAGGACCTCAGCTGGTGGGGGTTGGGGTCCCCCGCCAGCAAAGGTAGGCGACGGCGGGAGGGGGGGGTCGAGAGGGTCGTCGGCAGGGGGCTCCAGGGGCAAATCTACGGGAGCCCAGGCCCCCGTGGCCCCACGTAGCTATGCCACTGGTTGCCATACTAATAGCTCCTCTCAGCTTGTACCACTTCCCTTCCCCTTCTCCTATGTCTACGCACCCTGTCAGTTCTTTATTCAGGTACTGTCCCATTTTGCTAAAGTCAGCATGTTTGAAATAAAATATTTTGAATTTTTTCTGGTCTGCACTCCACTTTAGCTCTTATATCAAGTTATATAGTGTGATGATTATTATTGCCTAGGTGGGCACCCAATCGAACCTTTATATTACCTCACAGAAAGTAACTGCACATATTTTGCACCTGCTGTTTAGCATACACAAATTCGCTAGGCTTTTTTGCATTTTCATATATTTTATGTACATAATTTCAAGCTCTTCCCCAATTCCAGACCCGGGTGTGCCTCCATACAGATCAGATAAACTTATGCATATAAAGGGTGTATGCACATAAGTTTAAGCGCATATACGCCTAGGAAATTAGCTGATTAATTTGCATGAAAATAACCCACAGACATACCTTTTAAATTTTTTTTCCTTAACCTGCAGGTAGTCTAACTTTATTAAAGCACCATATGCATTAGAAAATGTAACTAAGTTCATATTTTTTTATTTAAAATTTATCTAGCATTGGTGCCTAATGAAAGAATTGAGACTTCACCCAGCATCATTGATATTGACATGTTTCACTTGCTCGTAAGTATTTCTTAGAACAGATTAGTATTTGATAGGAACCACAATAGTCAGTCCTTAACTTTGAAGAATGATGGTATATAATTTATAGACTTGGCCAGCTAGGGCTGGGAAGGAACCGAGTTCAACCCTAATATTTATTAGACTGTAAAATGGTACATTTGTGGTAGACTGTCAGATGAATCGGGATCTTTATCCCTCTGCAGTTTAATGTTGCAATGCCACACGTTAAGGGCATCAAGGGGAATCAAAATGGGAGGTAATGCCAGCTATGTTACGAAAGAAGAGTCCACTGTACTCTTTTGCAGCATGGCGGCATAGGATTGAAGTAGATCATGATTAGGCCAAAAGCCGAGGAGTTAAAGAAAGTTAGCAAGCAGAAGAGACAAATTACATTCCTTCAAACAAACCTTGTATGCTCGCTTTCTTTCATAACAATCCAAACAAACCTTAAGGCTTTCAACTTTGTTTCATGCCTTTAAATTCTTTCACCATGGTTTTTATAAAGCATCAGGGTATTTTGCATGATACGGTATATGTGGCCTAATTCTCCATACAGTGCTTAAAATTGTGTGTGGAAATGTGGGCACGTAACAAGCTAATTAGCGCTTATAGTTGGACGCTAATAATTATCGGCGCACATTGGCATTAAAATTTATGCACGCATTTTTAGCCATTAAGATCCAAAAAGGGGGTATGGCCATGGGAGACGCATGGGTGGATTGGGGATGATCCTGTAATTTATGCATAGTTTTATAGAATAAGGGAGATCCACGCGTAATTTAGCCGCGAGGGTTTGCACCAGGTCTTACTTGGTGTGAATCGTTGTGCCTAAAATTGGGCACAGATCCCAGCACCAAACGTCATTCTGTAAACAGCACCCAAACTCTGTGTGTTGTTTATAGGATAGCGCTTAACGTGAAGTTTTATCAATGCCGATTGTTCATCACCGTATATAGAATTTTGGCCATGATGACTAAGTTTGTGAAGGTAATGTCAGTTATGATGCTAAATTCCCTTCAGTCATAGTCTCCTATTACATCTGTACTTCAATAATTTTATTCAAATTCCTGTTTCATATGTTGCCTAGGTGAGCTTGGAGCTGGCATTCCCCAGTATGCAGTGCCAGGATTTTTCAGGAACTAGTCTTGCTACAGGAGATCTTCATCTCTTCCATCTTGTCACCATGGCACAAGTTGTACAAATCTTGTTAACCTCATCAGCAGGTAACGGAGTACCTCTCTCAAAATTTAGTTGTCTCTCCCTTTATATGAAAAGCAGTGTGTCACTCCAAGAATGTAATGTTAATGTAGTCAAACAAAATATATTTTATATCCTTTAGAAGGCAAAGGGAACTGGCTTACCATAATTGTCACGTCCTGGATGCAAGAAAAGTCATGTTTCTTTGTGTAGAATGAACACAGGAATTCTGCTGCTGAAATCATGGTATAATTCCTCATTTTAAAGTGCTGACAGTAGGAAATGCAAGGTGACCCATCTGAAGAGACATCACAGACAGTGGTAGCCTATTGATATCACATGATTCTCAGGGGATGGAGGGAAAGAGTGCACTTTGTTTCATAACATCCATGTCCGTCTCAATAACATAAGTACATAAGTAATGCCACACTGGGAAAAGACCAAGGGTCCATCGAGCCCAGCATCCTGTCCCTGACAGCAGCCAATCCAGGCCAAGGGCACCTGGCAAGCTTCCCAGACGTACAAACATTCTATACATGTTATTCCTGGAATTGTGGATTTTTTCCAAGTCCATTTAGTAGCGGTTTATGGAATTGTCCTTTAGGAAACCGTCTAACCCCTTTTTAAACTCTGCCAAGCTAACTGCCTTCACCACGTTCTCCGGCAACGAATTCCAGAGTTTAATTATGCGTTGGATGAAGAAAATGTTTCTCCGATTTGTTTTACATTTACTACACTGTAGTTTCATCGCATGCCCCCTAGTCCTAGTATTTTTTGAAAGCGTGAACAGACGCTTCACATCCACCTGTTCCACTCCACTCATTATTTTATATACCTCTATCATGTCTCCCCTCAGCCATCTCTTCTCCAAGCTGAAAAGCCCTAGCCTCCTTAGTCTTTCTTCATAACAAACAGACTATGGACTTTTCCTCCAGGAACTTGTCCAAACCTTTTTTAAATGCAGATAGGCTAACCGCTGTTACAACGTCCTCCAGAGCTTAACTATTCAGTGAGTGAAAAAAAAATTTCCTCCTATTTGTTTTATACTGACGTATTATATCTCAGAATGCTACAGCAAGACTTATAGAAGGTTGCAAGCGATGTGACCACATCACACCATTTTTGCAAAAACTTCACTGGCTACCAGTACAATACAGGCTAAATTTAAAACTGTCTGATCTTCAAGGCCCTTAAAGGAAATGGTTCCAAACACCTGAAGAATAGGATATCCTCTTCACTAAGGTCCTCTCAAGGACTGTCATTAACCACACCCTCTCCAAAAGACATTGCAAAATAATATATTATGATGTTTACTCCCACGTGATAATCAATTTACTTAGGGCTGGTCACCACAGAAGACCAGCCCTAAGATAAGTAAATTGATTATCACGTGGGAGTAAACATCATAATATATGTGATATTTAAAAGTACGAAGATTATCACAGGGCGAGGAGTCATATTATTAATAAACTTGGAGCATTGTCTAAGCTTCCCTCGGCAACTAATGGAAACTGAATGGGAATAGAGACTTTTCCTACTACCTTTTAGGATTTGGGAAAGAACAGTAGAGTAGACCTAGGAGGGGGGGTAGTAGGGGGGGAAGTCCATTTGGAGTTATATTAGCCCTTTTCCAGTCTGTTACAGACATCTTCCGGGGAGAGGTAGGAGGGCCATCAGAACACAGGCCCCCTGGCTCTCTCGCGGAGGGGAGTAAGTTCCCACATTTTTTTTTTGTTTGATTTTAATTCAATGATTTCGATTGTGAATGTAAAGCTGACACCTGAAAGTGGTTATATTTCGGGGGTTAATGCATTTGAACATATGATGCCAATTGGTAGAAGGGAAGAGATGGGGAGGAAAGTGTTGTTGAAAAATTGCTGTTAATAGATCCTGTTGAATAAATGTTAGCTATTAGTACATAAAAAGGGGGGGGGGGGGATAAAGTTAAAAGATTAATGGAGATGAGTAATATCGCACAATTACCGTACTTAATGTGTGTTGATTGACTGTAGTGATATTTACATTATGTAAACACCATTTTTGTGCTTCATTAATAAAAACTGTTGAAACCTTAAAAGTACGAAGATTAGAAGATTAGATACCCAGACAACGAGGTAGGGAGGGTGACGGTGACGGTGCAGTGATGTGAGGTGCAGCATATTTCCATAAGACAAGCCACACGGAGTAATATGCAAGAAATGAGCACCAACATCAATATTTAGACACATTAGAAGTTTCACAGCAAGTTATAAAAAAAAGACAAAATACGGTTTCTTTATACCAAATACAAAAAGTAAGCCGAAACCAGAAAGAATAGATACCCCAGGAAGAGAAAAGTACTATATTGAGTTAAAATTTAATGCCAAGAAGTGCAGAAACCCAAAAGAGAGATACCGAATAAGAGGGGAGAGTTTAGTAAGCTCAACTCAGGAGAGAGACCTTGGGGTGTTGGTGTCGGAGGATATGAAGGTGAAGAAACAATGTGACAAGGCGACGGTCGTGGCCAGAAGGATACTAGGCTGCATAGAGAGGGGTATAACCAGCAGATGAAAGGAGGTGTTGATACCCCTCTCTACAAGTCGTTGGTGAGGTCCCACTTGGAGTATTGAATTCAGTTTTGGAGGCTGTATCTTGCGAAAGATGTAAAAAGACTGGAAGTGGTGCAAATAAAGCTACAAAAATGGTATGGGATTTGTGTTGCAAACTGTACAAGGAGAGAGAGACTTGCCGACCTGAACATGTATACCTTAGAGGAAAGGAGAAACAGGTGACATGATACAGACGTTCAAATATTTGAAAGGTATTAATCCGCAAATGAACCTTTTCCGGAGACGGGAGGGCAGTAGAACTAGAGGACATGAATTGAGGTTGAAGGGGGGCAGACTCAGGAGTAATGTCAGGAAGTATTTTTTCATGGAGAGGGTGGTGGATATGTGGAATGCCCTCCCGTGGGAGGTGATGGAGATGAAAATGGTAATGGAATTCAAACATACGTGGGATAAACACAAAGGAATCCTATTTAGAAGGAATGGATCTATGGAATGTTAGCGGACATTGGGTGGCAACGCCAGTAATTGGGAAGCAAAACCAGTTCTGGGCACACTTCTACGGTCTACGCCCTGGTCATAACTGAATAGATATGAAAAGTTCAAGAACAGTGCTGGGCAGACTTTTACAGCCTGTGCTGAGAAAGGCAAGGAAAAATCACACTTGGGTATACATTTAAAGTATCACATACCATATAAAATGAGTTTATCTTGGGCAGACTGGATGGACTGAACACGTCTTTATCTGCCGTCATTTACTATGTTATTATATGTAACTTTGTATTATATCTCCGGTATTTGAATTTCAGTGCTGTTAAATGTGTATAGTTTTTATATTGTTTCATGGTAGTTCTATTATTAGATTTCAATTTACTGTTTTCAGGTTTACCTCATTTATTGTATTTATGGTCTTGGTTATTTTATTATTGTTATTCTGTTAACAAAATTGTAAGTTTCATGTTAAACTGTACCTGAGATACACTGCATTGGGTGAATCTCTTCATAAAGGCAGTTAATAAATCCCAATAAATAAATATCTCAAATTCTTTCAATCACAGTTCCATGTAGCACAAGTTCCAAAAGTTGCAAGCCTCACAGGAGTGCTTTACAGATTCTCAAAATGTTTATTCAAAAAACATCAATAGTAGCACTGACAAAACTAACTGGATTTCAGATCCCAATCTCAGAATCTGCCCTGGAACATAAAAACTCACAAAATGATGCTATTAATTTTAAAAACAAATATTAAAACTTTTAATTAAATTCTAGCTTTTACAGGCATCCAGTGAGTTTTAGCCAAATACAGTGTTATAATAATAATTTGCTCAATCATTTGTGAAATGAACAGTACCATCCTTGAATTCTTCCACCTCTGTGGAGGACTGAATTCACCACTGTGGAGGACTATATCCTTAAACAGCCTCACCCCTCTTCCCTGTGCCCCTTTACTTGGGATACCACAATCTGTACATGAAATGAGATTGAAGGGGGGCAGACTCAAGAAAAATGTTAGGAAGTATTTTTTCACGGAGAGAGTAGTGGATGCTTGGAATGCTCTCCCGCGGGTGGTGGTGGAAATGAAAACGGTAACGGAATTCAAACATGCGTGGGATAAGCATAAAGGAATCCTGTGCAGAAGGAGTGGATCCTCAGGAGCTTAGTCAAGATCGGGAGGCGGGGCTGGTGGTTGTGAGGCGGGGATAGTGCTGGGCAGACTTATACGGTCTGTGCCAGAGCCGGTGGTGGGAGGCGCAGGGGTAGTGCTTGGCAGACTTATACGGTCTGTGCCAGAGCCGGTGGTGGGAGGCGGGGCTGGTGGTTGGGAGGCGGGGATAGTGCTGGGCAGACTTATACGGTCTGTGCCAGAGCCGGTGGTGGGAGGCGGGGATAGTGCTGGGCAGACTTATACGGTCTGTGCCAGAGCCGGTGGTGGGAGGCGGGGCTGGTGATTGGGAGGCGGGGATAGTGCTGGGCAGACTTATACGGTCTGTGCCAGAGCCGGTGGTTGGGAGGTGAGGATAGTGCTGGGCAGACTTATATGGTCTGTGCCAGAGCCGGTGGTTGGGAGGCGGGGATAGTGCTGGGCAGACTTATACGGTCTGTGCCAGAGCCGGTGGTGGGAGGCACAGGGGTAGTGCTTGGCAGACTTATACGGTCTGTGCCGGTGGTGGGAGGCGGGGCTGGTGTTTGGGAGGCGGGGATAGTGCTGGGCAGACTTATACGGTCTGCGCCAGAGCCGGTGGTGGGAGGCGGGGATAGTGCTGGGCAGACTTATACGGTCTGTGCCAGAGCCGGTGGTGGGAGGCGGGGCTAGTGATTGGGAGGCGGGGATAGTGCTGGGCAGACTTATACGGTCTGTGCCAGAGCCGGTGGTTGGGAGGTGAGGATAGTGCTGGGCAGACTTATATGGTCTGTGCCAGAGCCGGTGGTTGGGAGGTGAGGATAGTGCTGGGCAGACTTATATGGTCTGTGCCAGAGCCGGTGGTTGGGAGGTAGGGCTGGTGGTTGGGAGGTGAGGATAGTGCTGGGCAGACTTATATGGTCTGTGCCAGAGCCGGTGGTTGTGAGGCGGGGATAGTGCTGGGCAGACTTATACGGTCTGTGCCAGAGCCGGTGGTGGGAGGCGGGGATAGTGCTGGGCAGACTTATACGGTCTGTGCCAGAGCCGGTGGTTGGGAGGCGGGGATAGTGCTGGGCAGACTTATACGGTCTGTGCCAGAGCCGGTGGTGGGAGGCGGGGATAGTGCTGGGCAGACTTATACGGTCTGTGCCAGAGCCGGTGGTGGGAGGTGGAGATAGTGCTGGGCAGACTTATACGGTCTGTGCCAGAGCCGGTGGTGGGTGGCAGGGATAGTGCTGGGCAGACTTATACGGTCTGTGCCAGAGCCGGTGGTGGGAGGCGGGGATAGTGCTGGGCAGACTTATACGGTCTGTGCCAGAGCCGGTGGTGGGAGGCGGGGATAGTGCTGGGCAGACTTATACGGTCTGTGCCCTGAAGAGGACAGGTACAAATCAAAGTAGGGTATACACAAAAATTAGCACATATGAGTTATCTTGTTGGGCAGACTGGATGGACCGTGCAGGTCTTTTTCTGCCGTCATCTACTATGTTACATCACAAAGGTATATAGTCCAATAATTCACTAACTTCTTCTCCAGTCATCGATATGTGACATTTTTTCTTTTCTTTTGAAACACTTCATTTTTCCAAGAACCAGGCATTAATGCAGCACTTGCCGCCATCATTTATTAAGCTTTGTCGGACCACACCCTGAGGCAGCATTTGCAAAATGTGCTGCATGTTGGTGGTGGCAGCGTTCGTGTCCTGCAATATTTGACAGATAAATGATAAAATATATAATTTAAAGTGATTTTACCTTCAAACACATTAAGAAAAAATAGAAATATGTTTTCATTTAGCTTTGATTAAATTTTATGTTTTTACATTTTAACTGTATATGCATGAAGTGAGCGATAAAAGAGAAAATGTAATGAATTTTTTATTTTTTCACCATTTTAGAAGAGAATGGCATGGATCAGGAAAATACCAATGAAGAAGAAGAGCTAGCAGTGCTTTCTATTTATAAACATTTATATCAGTGCACAGGAAGGTAAGATACAAATACCACTGCTTAAAATAACAAAATCTTTCCTGTTAAATCAATCGAGAGTCTAAAATGCTATTTTGGTTGTAATATGTTGTATTAACTTTTATTTTTTATAGGCAGCCTGAAAACTTTGCATACAAAAAAAACAAACGTTTATTCAAAATTTTAGATTATAAAATTATTTTTATCACATTCTCCATTTATTTTCAGTGCCTTAAAAGAAGTGTCTTCTGGCTGGCATCTGTGCAAGAGTATAAAAGCTGGAATTCTGCCCTTCTTAAGGTGCTGTTCCTTGTTTTACCATTATTTAAATGGTGTCCCAGCCCCCCAAGAACTTCAAGGTAAAATTCTCTTTTCAAAATGGGCCTTGCTAAAATGTGTCACAGCTTCATATGACAGCTCGTGTAGCAGGTACTGTAAGGTGTGTTGTGATGATTTCTGTGGTGACTGGGAGCTGGGTTCACAAAGGAAGCCCAGTACACAACAATCTGATACAGGAGCATATCCATGGGAGAGGGCCTGGGAGGCACAGGCCCCTCCAGTTTTGTCTCGTTCCCCCTCCAATGCTGCATAACCTGCCGCTGTTAGCTCCAAGAGGAGGCAAAAGCAGCAAGAGATGCAGACTGCGATCTGCCATCCTACCAACTCCTCCTCCATTCTGGCTTCTCTCACAGACCCCTCTCTTTCCAACCCTCCTCCTCTGACTACCTTGTGCTTCCTTCTAAGGTTGCCTGCAGCAGTAGTCACCTTTGGTGCCTTGGCGCCTTCCGTCTGCTAATACGCCTTGCCCACATGGAGACAGGATGTGGCATCAGAGAAGAAAAGTTACTGTGCATTGATGAAATACTATTATAGTTCTTCTATGATCAGTGATTCTTAGATTCTTATGGTTCCTTCTTTTTTTCCCTAGAAGGCTTAATGTTTTTCTGAAGGAGCGAAATAAGTGCTTAGGCATGGTTTGTTATAACAATCTAAGAGAGTCAATATACAGTAAAGTTTTATATCATCTCATAGAAATCAAACAAAATAAAACATGGAAAAGAAAATAAGATGATACCTTTTTTTATTGGACATAACTTAATACATTTCTTGATTAGCTTTCGAAGGTTGCCCTTCTTCGTCAGATCGGAAATAAGCAAATGTGCTAGATGACAGTGTATATAAGTGAAAACATTCAAGCATTACTATGACAGTCTGACAGGGTGGGAGGATGGGGGTGGGTCGGAGGTATGCATGGGGACATCAAAGCATATCATTGATATTCTAACAGGATGGGTGTGGATAGGTGAGTGGTGGGGTGATCAACAGAGACATACAGCTTTATGGTTTATAATGGGCTAGGAACCCCAGATCCTTGTTAAGTCCTTTCTGTTGGGTATTAAAATATTCAATCATTCTGACATAAGACCTTTGAAGTCAGAATGATTGAATATTTTAACACCCAACAGATGGGTTCCTAGCCCATTATAAACCATAAAGCTGTATGTCTCTGTTGATCACCCCACCCCTCACCTATCCACACCCATCCTGTTAGAATATCAATGATATGCTTTGATGTCCCCATGCATACCTCCTACCCACCCCCATCCTCCCACCCTGTCAGACTGTCATAGTAATGCTTGAATGTTTTCACTTATATACACTGTCAGCTAGCACATTTGCTTATTTCCGATCTGACGAAGAAGGGCAACCTTCGAAAGCTAATCAAGAAATGTATTAAGTTATGTCCAATAAAAAAGGTATCATCTTATTTTCTTTTCCATGTTTTATTTTGTTTGATTTCTATTGATAACCTCAAGAGTGGACTAACACGGCTACCACACTCCTCTACTTATCATCTCATAGAAATGTTTTCCAATGTACTTGATATTTGTTTTCAGAAACGTAGTAATACAGCAATCTCTCAACATGCAGAAGAGCTGCGGTCCTGCCGTTTTTATTCTTTCCAACCCAGTGAAAGTTGGAAAGAGTTGCATAGAAGGGGTGAAAAATATCTGTCCATCTGTAGACAAAATAACTCTCCAAAAGTTTAACAGAATGAGATTAAACTTGTTTTGGAGCAAAAACTGGTGAAAAGATGCATCAAATTTGAAAATGGGACAGATCAGATTGGGGTTTCAAAACTAAAAAGCTCCCTCTCCCAAAATATGGCCCGATCTATTTCTATGGGAAAAGCAGTTCTAACTTCTCCAATATGAAAACTAAGTTAAAATGAGACACGACAGTTAAGAAAAGTTTCCTTTCATTTTATCTCTCCCTGTTCTGCACTTTCCCATCCCTGAATTGCCCACACACCCCAAAACTATCCTCCTTGGGAACTCCTCCAGCACCCCTTAAATTACCCACCCCACCCCTAAAACTATTGGGAAGTCTAAGTAGCATGAGTAGTCATAGTAACATAGTAGCATAGTAGATGACAGCAGACAAAGACCTGCATGGTCCATCCAGTCTGCCCAACAAGATAACTCATATGTGCTACTTTTTGTGTATACCTTACCTTGATTTGTATCTGACTTTTTCAGGGCACAGACCGTATAAGTCTGCCCAGCACTAGCCCCGCCTCCCAACCACCAGCCCCGTGATTTGTATCTGTCATTTTCAGGGCACAGACCGTATAAGTCTGCCCAGCACTAGCCCCGCCTCCCAATCACCAGCCCCTTGATTTGTATCTGTTTTTTTCAGGGCACAGACCGTATAAGTCTGCCCAGCACTAGCCCCGCCTCCCAATCACCAGCCCCTTGATTTGTATCTGTCTTTTTCAGGGCACAGACCGTATAAGTCTGCCCAGCACTAACCCCGCCTCCCAACCACCAGCCCTGCCTCTGCCATCTAATCTCCGCTAAGCTCCTGAGGATCCTGAGTGATTTTATAAGATGGACACATAATTTTAAGCAGTAGAGTACATAACCCATATTGGTGGTGATAGTCATTTATGCACATTTTTAGCCTCATACACATATAAATTATGTTTTATAAAATACTATCTAGAGCAGCCTATGGCCGGCAGGTGGCCCAACAATGAATTTTATGTGACCCGCAAGCATATCTACCCTTTCCCTTCTGGTGCCGTGGGACTGAAGAACAATACCTAGCCCAGCTTGCTTAGTACCAGAACTTCTGCGCAGAAAGGGAAAGGGGCTTTGGTACCACATGCATGAAGGCTCTGCTGGTCCTGACCCCTCTGATACGTATGGAATGTGTCAGAGGAAGCGGGGCCAGCAGGATCTTCGCGCATGTGGTACCAAGGCTCAAATGCAAAGTTAATTACTGGTACTGAATGATTTGAGTCAGGTATTTTCTTCAGTCTCACAGTACCAGAGGAGAGATCTGCTTGCAGTGAGTGAAGGGAAAGAGAGACAAGGGGTAATGTTGGCATTGGGGGAGGAGGGAAGATAGTGAGGGGAACTGCGGCATGTGGATAGTGGGGCAAGGAAGAGAGAGGGGAACAGCAGCACATGGATACTGGGATAAGGAAGAGAGAGTGAACTTCGGCACATGGCTAGTAGGGCAAGGAAGAGAGAGGTGAACGGCAGCACATGGATAGTGGAGCAAGGAAGAGAGAGAGGAACTGCGGTACATGGAGCAAGGAAGAGAGAAGTGAACAGTGGCACATGAATAGTGGGGCAAGGAAGAGAGAGGTGAACGGCAGCACATGGATAGTGGAGTAAGGAAGAGAGAAGTGAACAGTGGCACATGAATAGTGGGGCAAGGAAGAGAGAGAGGAACTGCGGCACATGGATAGTGGGGCAAGGAAGAGAGAGGTGAACGACAGCACATGGATAGTGGGGCAAGGATGAGAGAGGGGAACTGCGGCACGTGGATAGTGGGGTAAGGAAGAGAGAGGGGAACTGCGGCACGTGGATAGTGGGGTAAGGAAGAGAGAGGGGAACTGCGGCACGTGGATAGTGGGGTAAGGAAGAGAGAGGGGAACTGCGGCACGTGGATAGTGGGACAAGGAAGAGAGAGGGGAACTGCGGCACGTGGAGAGAGGGGAACCACAGCACATGGATTGTGAGGCAGCTGGATGGAGGGGGGTAGGAAGGAGAGAGATGCAGGAGACCATTGTGAGGGAAGGAGTGAGAGAGTTTTTCCAGACCATGGGTGTGGGGAAGGGAGATAGGGAAGATGAGAAATGAAGGAGACCATATGTATATGAAAGAATTTCATATGGGGGAGATTTTATGTGTAAGGAGAGAATTTTGTAGGGAGGAAGGCAAGGAAATTTTATGTGTGTGGTCCCCTAGGAATAGTGCTGACATTCATGTGGTCTTCCGTATAAAAAGATTACTCCTCCCTTGATCTAGACCAAAAGTACAATAATTTGCATGTCACACTGACAAAGCTTGGTGTAGACACTTAACACCAGCTCTAGGGCTGATGTAGATATCTGTGCGTGCCATTTAATGCCAGTATTTTATAAAGACCTGCCTTTATAAAATAGACCTTACATACCTGTCTTAAAATGCATTAACTCGGCAACTACCTTATAAAATTACCTCCATAGGTCCTAGATTTTTGTAATGACCAGGGAAATCCAAAATGGTTGGTGAGCGGAGAAGGTAGAAGTGTGCAGCAGGAGGAATGTGGTGGTCTGGGGGAAGAAGCCAGTGGCAGTTACAAAATTCTGCTAGAAGTTTAGAAAAGGATTTGAAAGGTATACAATAGGGGAAATGATGGTTTCATGCATTACTGAACCTTCTGGAATGTTTGGAATTTATTTTATTTTCAAATAAGCTACATCTTGTTTTGAGAGTATACAACAAAGCAGTTCACAATATGCTAAGTATTTTAAAAAAGTAAAATTCTGTACTGCGTCTGGTAGGATTTCCTAGAGTAGCAAAGAAACCTGCCACTGCCTTTCTAGTACATACCAATCATAATAGTAGTCAGGGGCTTGGAGGTAAGTGAGAGAGCGAGGGTAGGGAATTGAAATGATTTAGACCAGGCCAGAAAGATAGTACATTAGCTAATTCTAGCTTGCCTATGTCAAATTTTGATATGCCTTTTGTTTGTTGTCTCTTTGGTCCAGCAGTTTTCCTTCTGTTCCTTTGGGCTTCAGGCCCAATCAGAAACTGTCTATGCAGGTAGTGTCACTATGGGCTGTTGCACATGCATTCGAGTTATGACCAATAGGTCTCACAATAGAGCATTGGCTAGGATTTCCTCCATGCCATGGAATGACTGTGAATCCTGCCTCTACAGTATCTCCAGCCTTCTCAGCCGGAGGAACAAATGTATTTGGGCTGGGAATCAAACTTAGGTCTTCTGCAGAGCACTGCAAACTACTTGGTGTTGAAATAATAGGCTAGCCCAACATTTTTATTTGTATTTTGGCCTATTTCAATCGATTAATTATTGAACATGATAAACAAAAAGTGTTACATTTTTAACTCCTGTTTCAATCACATAGATGTTGGTGGCTTTTTGTGCATTAGTATTCTACTAACTGAACATAAGAATCTTATAATTTCCTTCTATTTTTTCTGTATTTTCAGTAAATGGACCCAACCAGTTTGAACATTTATGTAGCTACCTTTGTCTACCAACGAATCTTGCATTCCTTTTTCAAGAAAATAGCAAAATGGCTGCTTTAATTGAAAGGTAAAGGTGGTGCGTGTTTTTAAAAGCAATATGTACAAATATAATATTGAAACATGTAATGCTTTATATATGGTATTGACATTCCATTCCATTACTTAGCCTATCTCTTTCAAACAGAGATAAAGTAAAAGTTCTAAAAATACTAGTAAAAAAGGCCCATTTCTGAAAGAAATGAAACGAGCGCTAGCAAGGTTTTCCTCGGAGTGTGTATGTTTGAAACAGTGTGTGTGAGAGTGACTGTGTGAGCAAGAGAGAGTGAATGTGCGAGTGTGTGTGTGTGTGACAGAGAGAGAGTGAGACTGGGTGTGAGTGTGTCTGTGTGAGAGAGAGAGAGTGTGTGTGTGAGATTGAGAGTGTGTGCCAGGGGCGCCCCCACCCTCCCTCCCAGTTCCAGGGTTGCCCCCTTCCCTCCCTCTGAGTTCCCTCCGAGTTCCAGGGTCATCACCTCCCTCCCTCCGAGTTTCAGGGTCCCCCCCTCCGTCCGAGTTTCAGGGTCCCTCTCTCCGAGTTTCAGGCTCCCTCCTCCCAGTTGTCCCCCCTCCCTCCCAGTTGTCCCCCCTCCCTCCCAGTTCCAGGGTCTTCGGCCCTCCCTTCCTCCCTCCCTTCCAGTTCCAGGCCCCCTCCCTACGAAGTTTAAAGGTCATCTTTACTTACCTTGTTGGGGTTACAGCGGCCGCCAGCAGCGGTAAAAGGCGTGCAGGCTCGGCCCTTCTCTCTCTCTCAGCTGTGGTCCCGCCTTCATTTCCTGTTTCCGCAAGGGCGGGACCACAGCTGAGAGAGAGAAAAGGGCCGAGGCTGCACACGTTTTACCGCTGCTGCCATCGTAACCCTGACTTGGTAAGTGAAGATGACTTTTAAACATCAGAGGGAGAGGGCCTGGAACTGGATGGGAGGGAGGGAGGAAGGGAGGGAGGGACGACGACACCCTCATGTTTGTGACGTTGCTTTGCCTGGCAACTATGCTGCATCCCCTTCCCTCTCAGTGTTCAGCCCTCGACATCATAACATTATGACGCGAGGGCAGGACAGTGAGACAGATGGTTACAGGCACAAGGACCCTACGAACCCTTCAGTGCCACGGGAGTCAGCTTCAGAACATTGGAGTTGGAAATTATTATATAGGATAAGGTGAGTTAAAGGAGCTGATTTGGGAGCTAACTTAATCTTAAGATGACTCTCTACTGCTGCAGCTTCAGTCCAGCGGTGATCATTATGTTTTGCTTGGCTCACTAGGGAAAGACAACACTAATGTATCATTTTCTTCTGTTACACAAATGGATGTTTTCTGCAGTAAAGAGACCTCAGCAAGATAACTTGGTTCCTGATCAGTTGGGTATTATTGTCCAGCCAGGTGATGTGACTGAAAATTACTTTATTACAATTTGTATAGCCCACTACGTCCATAAACAGGTTCAGTGCAGATTGTGGTAAAGACAAAAAGCATATCAGAATATGAGAGAGGGTTTTTGAGATATGGAGTAAGCTGGTGGACAAGTGTTAGGAGTGCTTCTGAACAGCTAGCATGTCCTTCGTGAATGTGGTCCTGCAGTGGTTAAGAGGAAAGGGAATGCACAGGCCTATCCCTTAGATCCTGTGTCTCTCCCTTCAGAGTCAGTTGATAACTTTGTCATTTGGTCTCCAGGAATCTCAGGGGGTCTTTTATGAAGGTGAGTTAGCATTTTTAGCTGAAGCAGTATGGCTATTCTTATGTAAAATTGTGGACTTTTATAAGTAAACGAGATAATGGCTTTTTTTAAAATTTGTTTTTGTTTCCATTATACAGACTTTATTATAGTTCCTACTGTTTCCGGTACAAGTTGATAGGGAATGTAATTTTAAAAAAATATGATAGAGAGTGGCACAAATGCAGATAATTTTCATTGCAGGCAAGCAGAGTTAAATCCAGAAATGGAGTAGGTCTTTGGTATTGCAGCAGGAAGAAGTGAGGGCTGACTTGATGGACTTTGTGGTCTTTCTGCACCACCATCCTGAATTTCAGTGCTGGACTGTTTAGAACTGTCCACTACCTTCATTGTTTAAAAAAAAGGAATTACAGCACCTGCAATAGGCTGTATTTTCTGAACCTAGACAAAGTAGGATTTCAGAAATGGCAGAGAACTGTCCTTGCCAAAGCTTTCTTACCCACTCGTCCTTCCCTCTTCGCCAGTTGTTAACTTGATGGGGAAGAAGCTTTGACTTTTCAAGTAGCTTTTATAGACACTGTAAGAAGGAGACTCCCAAGTCTCATTCAATTGTGGTACCTACCAGCTGATTTAAAAGTGCATCTAGGACAGAATCCTAATGAGAGACTGTATTTTGGATACTAAGAAAAACAGGAACAAAAGTGTCAGGCAGGGGTGACCAGACTCCAGAACAGTTTTGATCAGTAGTAAAAAGAGAATTATCATTCTGCTATCAATCAACAGGGCTTTAATTGTATTATTTGATTTGGTTGATACTTGGTGTGCATTAATGTCATTTCTTTTCTCTTAAAGCTGGTGCAGTAACAAAGAGATATTCAGATACCTGAGAGGTGAAAGGTCATCTGTAAGGTATGCTGTTTTCGTATACATGGATTTTATGCAGCACTGTGGTGTTAGGGGTACAGCAGATATGGGTATTGGCTAATGCATTGTTGTGTCCTTTGATAACTCCCTTGATAACAGATATGAGTCTGCCTAAAAAAAAAAGTTGTCAAGCATTTATTTAGAGAAAAAAAAGATTTCACCATGTTTTACCTGATTTCAAAGTTTTTACTTTTCACTGTCATGTAGTAGCCTTTGTAATAAAGTATATCTGGATGAACAGATTAATTACGTGGTTTTAAAACTGTGTAATACACGAGGATGAAACCCTTCTAGAAAGATAGAGCATACATACTTATTTCAACAAGCACATCGGTGTGATGTAGTGCCGTAGCGAGGGTGGCTGACACCCGGGACGGGTCACCGTTGCTCACCCCCCCCCCTCCCGGAGCGCATTCGTACTTGCATAGGGAAGCGGCGAGGGGCGATCCGTCCCAAGTGCACATCGCTGGGAGCTGCGTCGGCTCCGTTGGTTCCCTGCTGTCTCTGCCCCGGAACAGGAAGTAACCTGTTCCGGGGCAGAGGAAGCAGGGAACCAGCGAAGCCGACACCCCCCCCCCCAGCAGCGTGCACCCGGGGCGGATCGCCCCACCACCCCCCCCCCCCCCTTCCTATGCCACTGGTATGATGTAAAACCTATGATTGCTCCATGCAGAACAGAACTAAAATTTCAAAAGGCAGAAGCCTAGTTCAGTATTACTTTTTCTTGTCTCTGACATTTCAGGAGAGAGTAATTGAAACCACTCATAACAGATGCAGATTCTGTCCCAGTGAAATTCATAGGATAAGACTTTCCATGTTACCAGAACATCTTAATAAAATTACTTCCCAGGTTTATGATAGATTTTCCACATGTTGCAGCTGACTCTTCGAAGAAAAGAACAGAAAAGAGCATGGATCTGCCCCTGAGTCAGTGGCGTACCAAGGGGGGGAGGGCGGTGGGGGCTGTCCGCCCCGTGTGCCCGCCGGTGGGGGGGGGGGGGTGCCGCGCGCCTGCCGGCTCTTCGTTTTCATGCTCCCTCTGCCCCGGAACAGGTTACTTCCTGTTCCGGGGCAAAGGGAGCATGAAAACGAAGAGCCGGGGGATCGCGCTGCACACGGGGGGGGGGGGGGGGGGGGGGGAGGGGGGTGCATCGGCGCTTGAATTCCAACCTCTGTGCAATATATCGTACTCAGGGTTCCCTGTGATCTTTGGAAGTGGCTACAAAATTCTGATCCACTGTGAGAGATGGGGGAGGAGGCGGCAAGTCATTCAGAGGTTTCCTGTGGCAGCAGCACCAGCACCTTGTAATCACCCTCTCTCTCCTGAGCTTATCAGGTGGCGGGGGAAGAGAAGCAGCAGTATCTCGGTCACCTTCTTTCTACCTGGGCCTAACTAGACTGTTTGAACCAGACAGCTGTACAGTGCCCTGTACAATTCAAAAGGCTCAGTCAATCCTGTGTAACAGAAACGCAGGAGGCGGCCTGAGGCACTGCCACTGCTCTCCTGCCACCCATACCGTGCGAGAGGGATGGAGAGATAGGGTTGCTGAGCTGAAAAGGAGCTGGAAGATGATAGAGGGGTTGTTTTATAGGAGGGAGGAGTGGGCTGGTGGATAAAGATTTGGGGTGGGGAAAAGAATTGTGTGAAAGAAGAAGTAAGGGAATGGGTGCAGGGTGAATCGGGTGTGTGTATATTTGTACTATGGAAGAATGAGAGAAGGCACCTGGGATGGATAGAGAGGAAGAGGAAGGACTGACAGGACCAGAGTAGAGAGGTAAGGGGAAAAGAGTTGGAACTGCAGAAGGAACAGATCCCTCTCCAAAATTCAAGACCCTCACTTCTCATCTTCTTTTCCTTTTTTAACTAATTTATCTTCCCTCCTTCTCTAATTGTCCTTCCAGTCTTCTAATTTTCCCTACCCTCAGTCCATCCTTGCTCTTCTCTCCCCATCCCTGAGATTTCTCCTTTCTATCCTTCCCTACATCCCTCCTTGAGATCCCTCACTCATAACATTCCCAGAACACTGAAAGGCAGCATATGAAGTATCATGAAACATTAAGATAGATTGTACAGACTCGATGTAAGTTTGCAAAACTACTTTATTATATAAATGTGCTGAAGGATCTGTACCTAAGCTGCCATGGGAAATTAGGGACTATAGTAATATTTTCTCTTTGATTTAAAGGTGGCCAAGGATGGGGCAAGACGTAGGGGCTCAGGAAGTTTATTCCAGGCGTAGGGTGCAGCGAGACAGAAGGCGCGAAGTCTGGAGTTGGCAGTAGTGGAGAAGGGAACAGATAAGAAGGATTTATCCATGGAGCGGAGTGCACGGGAAGGGGTGTAGGGAAGGACGAGTGTGGAGAGATACTGGGGAGCAGCAGAGTGAGTACATTTATAGGTTAGTAGAAGAAGCTTGAACAGGATGCGAAAACGGATAGGGAGCCAGTGAAACGACTTGAGAGGGGTAGTATGAGTAAAGCGACCCTGGCAGAAGACAAGACGGGCAGCAGAGTTTTGAATCGATTGGAGATGGGAGAGGTGACTAAGTGGGAGGCCAGCAAGAAGCAGATTGCAGTAGTCTAAATGAGAGGTGACAAGGGTGTGGACGAGGGTTTTGGTAGAGTGCTCGGAAAGAAAGGGGCGGATTTTACAAATGTTGTAAAGAAATACTAAATAGTAGTAGTAGTAGTTTTCTAATGTTTTTCATGGTGCTAGTCAGAAATTCTTTTTAGCTCTTCAGCACCTCTGACCCCACAGCCATATTTAGATTACTTCCCAGTGAATGAGCTCTGATTACTTAATGTCGTGTGTGTGGGACTATAACCAGTATGGACCTATCTGATGAGAAGCAGGAGATCATTTGTGAGCATGGCTTCACCAGGGGTACAGGGAGCTTTCAGGTGAACTGCTTAAGTAGTTTATCATCAAATAACTCAACAGTCGCATTTGAAGTGAATATTAGCTTGTGCTGTTGCTCCAGATGGTACAGCTTTGTTTATGATATTCCATAGATACTTAGGCTTGGTTGTTAGTTATTTTATGTATGTATTTATTAGGATTTATTTACTGCCTTTTTGAAGGAATTCACTCAAGACGGTGTACAGTAAGAATAGATCAAACGTGAGCAATAGGCAAATACAGCAGTAAAAATATTCAAATAACAATACAAAGTATGGCATGGTATACTACTTGCAATGTCAACACAATACATAATAGAACATTTTAATTGACAGTGAAGGGTAAAGCAAAGATGGAACATATAAATAGGTAAGAGACTAAGAAGAGTTAGAAAGTAAAGTGACTGATTTAAAGAAAGTCGCACATGAGGTCAGAGATGGTTTAATATTATCTCAACTAGGATAGGAGTGGGTAAACATATAGTTATGTAGAACAGAGCACAGAATGCCAATAAAATTGTATTATTAATGTTTTTACTAGTAGTGATGGGAATGACCAAGGCGATGAAACAGGAAGTTCTCACCCCTTGTTTTTCCTCCTTGCTGATTCCTGTGGGATTGCTCGTCTTTTCCTCCCTTGGACTTGACTTGTAGTGATAACATATTGTTTTATTTGTTTTAGCTATCCAAGAGAATCTAATAAATTAATAGACCTTCCTGAAGATTACAGCTGCCTCATTAATCAAGCTTCTAATTTCTCGTAAGTTTTAGGTTAACATAACAAGTGCAAAGTAAACTTTTTTTGTATTGCAGTGATGAATCTCAGAACAGTTATGTATGTTAGGGATGGGTGACTAAAGGCTGCAAGTCAGCACAGCTAGAAAATATTCATTTGGCGGCAGTCAGTTCACCACTGGCGTTTTGTTATGCCCAGATATTCAGTGCTGGGTCATGTCTGGCTTTCTGTTATCTGGCGCTCCATGTAAGAGAGAGGAAGTTGATATCCAAGTGGCGGCACACAGAACTCTGGGCCCAGGCATCTTTACTATAACGTTAGGATGGCAGGCCGGTGGAGCAGGTTTCAGGAGGGAGGAAAAATGCTGCGTGGGTTGGGGGGGGGGGGGGGGGTCCGGTCACAAGCACCTCTCAAAATATAGGCCCACTGGTTTTGAACCCAGTTAAATTCCAGTATGAGGATTTCAACAAACATCTTCAGCACATCATTTAAATCAAACTGGAATAAAAGGAATCTTTCACTGGTTCTGTTGTTTGGGAAATGCTTTTATGGTAATCCTGCATAAACCATTATCCTTTTTTTTTCTACATGTTGACCTTCTTTTATTTTGTTTCCACCCTCAAGATGCCCGAAATCAGGAGGTGATAAAAGCAGAGCACCAACACTCTGCCTGGTCTGCGGGTCCATGCTTTGCTCTCAGAGTTACTGCTGCCAGACAGAGGTGGAAGGTGAAGATGTTGGTGCATGCACTGCTCATACCTACACTTGCGGCTCTGGGGTGAGCGTCTTCCTCAGGTTAGGACCCTTTATTTTTTTTTTAATTTCCTTGTTTCTTCCTTTGTAAGACTTCATCTATCTATTGGGATCCTGTAGATTAATAACAGCATGCAACATTTTAAAGAATTGCTGTTATTCCTGCTCTGTTGCTGACTGGAGATGCCACTAGTGCAGGGTTTCCATACCCAGTCCTCAGGACACACCCAGCCAGTTTTGTTTTTTGTTTTTTTCTCCAGGATATCCACAACATTTAGTGGAGGCAGTTCATGCAGATCTACTGCATATTCGTTCTGGATGTCTTGACCACCTGACTGGCTGGGTGTGTCCCCTGGACTGGGTTGGGAATGCAGAAATCAAAGCTACATCTCCCTCTGAGCACACGACAGTTATAAACTGGAGACTGCCACCCTCTCCTCGAGTTCAGTATATCATGTTGCATGTATAAACCAGGAGCTAAAATCTAAAGACTTCAGATCAGTAGACAATACATGTTTCACAATTTCTTACATTGGTATACGTGAGACTAATAATGGAAATCAGTAAAGGGCCGTTGATAGATCAGCGTTGGAATCTCATTAGGTCCTTCAGAGGACGTATTCGTGGGCCATTTCCCAGCCCTTCCCAACCTGCAGATAGTGTTGCTTCCTTACAGATCTTAAAAGGTCTTAAGTGTGACAGTGTTAATATTATGTCTAAAATTAATTAAGCAAACATTGTCCAGGTTGTTTTTTTATGCTCTCTCACAAGGACTTGCATCTCATTTACTGGGATCATTCACAGATCTCTCTGAATTTTATTGTTAAGAACTCTAGGACTAAGGAGGCTAGGGCTTTTCAGCTTGGAGAAGAGACGGCTGAGGGGAGACATGATAGAGGTATATAAAAAAATGAGTGGAGTGGAGCAGGTGGATGTGAAGTCCAAAAATACTAGGACTAGGGGGCATGCGATGAAACTACAGTGTAGTAAATTTAAAACAAATCGGAGAAAATATTTCTTCACCCAACACGTAATTAAACTCTGGAATTCGTTGCCGGAGAGCGTGGTGAAGGCGGTTAGCTTGGCAGAGTTTAAAAAGGGGTTAGATAGTTTCCTAAAGGACAAGTTCATAAACCGATGCTAAATGGACTTGGGAAAAATCCACAATTCCAGGAATAACATAACATGTATAGAATGTTTGTACATTTGGGAAGCTCGCCAGGTGCCCTTGGCCTGGATTGGCCGCTGTCGTGGACAGGATGCTGGGCTCGATGGACCCTTGGTCTTTTCCCAGTGTGGCATTACAGGGTGGTGAACGCTTGGAATGCCCTCCCGCGGGAGGTGGTGGAGATGAAAACGGTAACGAAATTCAAACATGCGTGGGACAGGCATAAAGGAATCCTGTGCAGAAGGAATGGATCCACAGAAGCTTAGCTGAAATTGGGTGGCGGGGGGAAGAGGGGTTGGTGGTTGAGAGGCTAGGATGGGGGAGGGCAGACTTATACGGGGTCTGTACCGGAGCCGGTGATGGGAGGCGGGACTGATGGTTGGGAGGCGGGAAATACTGCTGGACAGACTTATACGGTCTGTGCCCTGAAAAAGACAGGTACAAATCAAGGTAAGGTATACACATATGAGTTTATCGTGGGCAGACTAGATGGACCGTGCAGGTCTTTTTCTGCCGTCATCTACTATGTTACTTATGTACAAAAATTTAAATTTCGAGTCTGCTAGGGACACTGAAAGTACCTGTATGTAATAGCCAAAAGAAGACATTTCTGTTCTAGAAAGCACTTTTGCTATGTTGTCAGGGCTCTTGTGTATGTTTTTCAGGCAGCATGGGACATTTCAAGGCTTTCATATACTAGTTTCATTTCTTTCTCTTTGGGCTGGTAAAGCACCAGCTAGTTAGCTGGATGCCATTTCACTTTTTTTTTTTTTTTTCAGGGGTTGAGCAGTTGAGAGTTGTTTTGGTTGTTTATTTTGTTTTGGGGAGGCATGAGTTCTTTTATTAGATTAGCAATTATTTATTTATTTTATTGCTGCATTTGTATCCCATATTTTCCCACCTCTTTGCAGGCTCAATGTGGCTTACATTATGCCGTAATAGCGATCGCCATTGTCAGAATGAGAAATACAGAGTATTATTGCATTTAAAGTACCGAAAATATAATATAAATTAGAAATGAATAGATATACAATTCATTTCAGGTATTTGAGAACAAGGATAGTGTAAACATTCAATAACGTCAATGAGATTAAAGTAAACAAAAAAAAGAGTGCAATGTTGACTTGTTATACTACTACTTTCTACTTAACATTTCTAGAGCGCTACTAGCGTTACGCAGCGCTGTACAATTTAACAAAGAGAGACAGTCCCTGCTCAAAGAGCTTACAATCTAATAGACAAGTGAACGGTCGGTCCGATAGGGGCAGTCAAATTGGGGCAGTCTGGATTCACTGAACGGTAAGGGTTAGGTGCCTATCGCAGCATTGAAGAGGTGGGCTTTAAGCAAAGACTTGAAGACGGGCAGGGAGGGTAAAGTTGTGATGTCGGTTCATTTAAGAAGGGTCCAAATGATAAGTCTCTTTGAACAGGCTCGTCTTTAATAATTTCCGGAAGGTTGCCAAATCGTGCATTGCTTATGATTGTAAAATGTCCATTGAATATTATAGTTTTCATGAATACAAGTATATATACCTAATTTGTATTGTCAGACAGTAGAGGAGTGTGGTAGCCGTGTTAGTCCACTCTTAAGGTTATCAATAGAAATCAAACAAAATAAAACATGGAAAAGAAAATAAGATGATACCTTTTTTATTGGACATAACTTAATACATTTCTTGATTAGCTTTCGAAGGTTGCCCTTCTTCGTCAGATCGGAAATAAGCAAATGTGCTAGCTGACAGTGTATATAAGTGAAAACATTCAAGCATTACTATGACAGTAAAATAGATACCATTGGAGATTCTACATGGAATGTTGCTACTATTGAGATTCTGTTGCTACTATTGGAGATTCTACATGGAATGTTGCTATTCCACTAGCAACATTCCATGTAGAAGGCTGCGCAGGCTTCTGTTTCTGTGAGTCTGACGTCCTGCACATACGTGCAGGACGTCAGACTCACAGAAGCAGAAGCCTGCGCGGCCACATTGGTGATCTACAAGGGCCGACTTCTACATGGAATGTTGCTAGTGGAATAGCAACATTCCATGTAGAATGTATAGAAATCAAACAAAATAAAACATGGAAAAGAAAATAAGATGATACCTTTTTTATTGGACATAACTTAATACATTTCTTGATTAGCTTTCGAAGGTTGCCCTTCTTCCTCAGATCGGAAATAAGCAAATGTGCTAGCTGACAGTGTATATAAGTGAAAACATTCAAGCATTACTATGACAGTAAAATAGATACCATTGGAGATTCTACATGGAATGTTGCTACTATTGGACATTCTACATGGAATGTTGCTATTCCACTATGTAGAAGGCTGCGCAGGCTTCTGTTTCTGTGAGTCTGACGTCCTGCACGTACGTGCAGGACGTCAGACTCACAGAAGCAGAAGCCTGCGCGGCCACATTGGTGATCTACAAGGGCCGACTTCTACATGGAATGTTGCTAGTGGAACAATGGGGTGTACATGTAAAAATTGAAAAAGTTGAACAAGCAATAAGTTGAATGAGCAACTGTTTATTGATTGAACCACTTCGGATGGTAAAATTTTATTTGTTTCAAAGATAGTGGTATCGTCCCATTATTTATTTAAGCTAGTGGAATATCAACATTCCATGTAGAATCTTAAGTAGAGGAGTGTGGTAGCCGTGTTAGTCCACTCTTAAGGTTATCCAATAGAAATCAAACCAAATAAAACATGGAAAAGAAAATAAGATGATACCTTTTTTATTGGACATAACTTAATACATTTCTTGATTAGCTTTCGAAGGTTTCCGATCTGACGAAGAAGGGCAACCTTCGAAAGCTAATCAAGAAATGTATTAAGTTATGTCCAATAAAAAAGGTATCATCTTATTTTCTTTTCCATGTTTTATTTTGTTTGATTTCTATAGATTCTACATGGAATGTTGCTATTCCACTAGCAACATTCCATGTAGAAGTCGGCCCTTGTAGATCAGCAATGTGGCCGCGCAGGCTTCTGCTTCTGTGAGTCTGACGTCCTGCACGTACGTGCAGGACGTCAGACTCACAGAAACAGAAGCCTGCGCAGCCTTCTACATGGAATGTTGCTAGTGGAATAGCAACATTCCATGTAGAATCTCCAATAGTAGCAACATTCCATGTAGAATCTCCAATGGTATCTATTTTACTGTCATAGTAATGCTTGAATGTTTTCACTTATATACACTGTCAGCTAGCACATTTGCTTATTTCCGATCTGACGAAGAAGGGCAACCTTCGAAAGCTAATCAAGAAATGTATTAAGTTATGTCCAATAAAAAAGGTATCATCTTATTTTCTTTTCCATGTTTTATTTTGTTTGATTTCTATTGTCAGACAAAATTTATTTTACCCTGGCTGGGTGAATCTCATTTAAGTATTATTTATTGTAATTAAGTAATAAATGTTCTACATGTTCTCATTCCAGTATAAAGACTCATCATCAAACTGCAGATTTTGATAAATATTATAGACTCAACAAGCACCATAATTTATTTCTTTATCTGTGCATATAGAGTTCGTGAATGCCAGGTGCTGTTTTTAGCTGGAAAAACAAAAGGTTGCTTTTATGCTCCACCTTATCTGGATGACTATGGTGAGACAGACCAAGGACTGCGGTAAGTAATTTCATAAGATGCTCCACTTTCTTGCGATAGAACAACTTGGCCCTATTAGTTGTAAAGAATCGATTGGTTATGTAACTCTGTAATTCTGTTGTCTGAAACTGAAGGGGATAATTATATGAACATTTCCTGGGTGTAAAACCCAGTTTTATGTAAGTAAAAGACTGTTTGTAGAATTACCTCATGGGATACGCATAGATTATACATGGCCCACGTGTGGTGGTGATTTGGGATGGGCTGTGGGTAGAGTTAGGAAGTACATGTAATTGAGCCATGTAAAGACCTTCTATCTTTCTGGAAGTTGCTAAAAACTTACCTCTTCAATCAAGCTTACACAAATAACCTGAATTAAATAATAAGTCCATGTGCACCACTAGACCAATCCAAGAATTCAGAACCGGAATGCACTCCCCTATTATTCCCTTAACATACTCCTTTTTTACCCACCTCCACACAATCTATTACATCCTTCTTCTTAACCCTCCCCTACATCTTCCCTATAATAACTACGTTATTATAATAACTATATGTCAATTTGTTATCCTGTTTTACTTTGTAAGCCATATTGAACTATTCTATATCATTTTGTTAACCCGTTTTACTACCGTGTTTCCCCGAAAATAAGACAGTGTCTTATATTAATTTTTGCTCCCAAAGATGCACTAGGTCTTATTTTCAGGGGATGTCTTATTTTCGGCGAAACACGGTATAAGCCATACCCAAATGCACCACACTAGAGAACCAAACGATTACACATACAAAAAAAAATCCCAACGATGGCCCCTGATAGAGGAAAAGAATGCGTTGCTTTGTGTTATAGACGTCCGGCTCTCACAAGGACACAAAAAAACAAACAACCTCCCCTAATAAACCACAACACAGTACCATATCGCCATCACTACCACCACACTAATGGGAACTGGGCTGGGTGGCTAGTTGCCAAATAGTGAGCTTCTGGTGGGAGAGAGTGGGTACCCATCGGGGCCAAACAAAAACTTTGCTAGGTCTTACTTTCGGGGGAGGCCTTATATTTAGCAATTCAGCAAAACCTCTACTAGGTCTTATTTTCTGGGAAACAGGGTATGTAAGCCGCATTGAGCCTGCTATTGAGTGGGATAGTGCGGGGTACAAATGTTACAAATAATAATAAAATAATAATATTAACCCCCTTCTCCAAGCAGCGATAAATATACATAGCTGCCTTCTAGCTACAATTTCAGCTACTTTACCCCAGTATTTTATAGAGACACAGGCACCTACAGTTTCCTCTGAAAGCATGATTTCAAAGTGGTCAGTAACATGAGAGCTTTGATAAGGATCATCATACAGCATACTGATTCAATCATTATATGGCCTTGCTCCATTTTCAGTTCTGTGCATATAGACTAGAAAGAAGTGACTCCTCATAGTGCACTGTAGGTCGTGGGTTGAAGATATAACATAAGCACTTGCATTCTTGCCAGCTCAGTCTCCTCCCCCTCCCCCCCTCCCTAATAAAAATTAAAAACGCACATAGGTAACAAAAGAAGATGGTAAAATAAGCCTTAAAAGGGGTTGATGCTACTTTACAAAATTACAGTACAATTGTGCAGAATCCGATAACTGTGCATCCCCCCACTTAGACTAGGTCTGTCATTATCTGTTGTTGCCCAGTGATACCCCTAAGACCCATTGTTCCCAGAAATGCACCTGCAGACCATACACAGAAATGCTGGAATCAATGTTCAGCCAGACACATTGGTAAGAAATTGAACAGTTCCTTAGAAAAAGGTTATCCACTAAACTGTAAAGGTTACAGCTACTAAACAATGATCAAGAAAAAGGAACAGGGATTACATTAAGCATTGTCACATTAAGATTTATTTCAAATAAACAGTGTCCAAGGAAGCTCCACAGGATCCCAGGATACATTTATCCTGCGTACATCTAGTAGCGCTTTAGAAATGATTTGTAGTAGTATTTAAAATCCGCCCTTATCCAGGGCAGAGAACAATAAAACATACATAGGTCTGCCAGGCTGTGCTCCTCTGTCAGAAATGAGATCGCTGGTAAATTCCGGGCTGTCTGTAAACCACAGAACCAGTCCAAATGCAAGGTGCTGGTAACATTGCGTAACCTTGAAACATTCGTAGGACATTGCAATCTTATAACTTTCTTGCAAAAAGGCAGGAACTGCTTTCATTTACACTGAGATTAGTTTAATCTCTTCAGCCCAAGCTGACAAAAAGGAGAATCTTCCAGCTGCCAGAAATTGCAAAACACTGCAGAAGTCAGGAGATTTTCTATTATAACATACTAAAATAGTAGATGATGGCAGATAAAGATCTGTATGGTCCATCTAGCCTGCCCAATGTAACTAATGAGTTTATAAGAGAAGAGAGTTCTCACTGGGGAAGAGACCGGTTCAAGGGGAGAACAAGGCACATCCAAATCCCCTGTTTCCTCACATATAGAGTGGAGGAGTGGCCTAGTGGTTAGAGTGGTGGACTTTGGTCCTGAGGAACTGAGTTCGATTCCCACTTCAGGCACAGGCAGCTCCTTGTGACTCTGGCCAAGTCACTTAACCCTCCATTGCCCCATGTAAGCCGCATTGAGCCTGCCATGAGTGGGAAAGCGCAGGGTACAAATGTAATAAAAAAAAAAATAAATATAGCATACAGTTCTTCAGATCTAGTCAGATCTAGTAACCTCTGTTGGATACCTTGCAGCTGTTAGTCTGACACCAGACTCCACTGCCATGTTCTAGCATCTGCCCAGTTAGTAATGACCTACCCATAATGAGAAACTGAACCTTGTGGATCTCCTCTGCTTGCAGTATCCATCCTCCATTCAACTTTTAGTAACACTAGGCTGTGTTGTATTGCAACTCAGAGATCCAGTTCACTGTTTGCCAAGTGGTGGTTTTGCTGGTAAATTCCTGGTCCTAGTTCTGTGTGATTGATCCCAAAGGCAAGTAAGGAAGTATGATCCTAACCTAACCCTACCGATTGCTGAGACAGATGTAGCGGGTGGTAAAACAACATGAAAGGGAACAGATTGAAAGGGGGCCGCACTCACCAGCCCCGTTTGAGTACTCTGCAAAGCTGCAGCTGCTAATGTCATCAGCTCCAACATACTTGAGGCTTGGCTAGTGAATCTAGGTTGAGGATTCAGCTAGGGACACTGAAAGTCCCTTGTGCACTGTAGCTAGGGACTGCATGAGGTTGTTGGTTGAAGGTAACATAAACACTAGCTCTGCAAAGCTGCAGATTCAACCTAGATTTCCAGGGCAAAGCCAAAGGGAAGCCTGCTGGTCAAAAGAGGATACCCCAAAAGAAGAAAAATTCCAGCGTTCACTTGCAGAATGAACACTGAAAATATTCAGTTGTGTAATGTCATTATACACTACTACTACTACTTAACATTTCTAAAGCGCTACCAGGGTTACTCAGCGCTGTACAATTTTAACACAGAAGGACAATCCCTGCTCAAAGAGCTTACAATCTGATGGACAAATGTAGAGTCAATCAAGTAGGGGTAGTCAATTTGGGGCATTCTCGATTACATGAAAGGTATAAAGGTTAGGTGCCGAAAGCAATATTGAAGAGGTGGGCTTTGAGCAATGATTTGAAGATGGGTAAGGAGGGGGCTTGGCGTAGGGGTTCAGGAAGTTTATTCCATGCGTAAGGTGATGCGAGGCAGAATGGGCGGAGCCTGGAATTGGCGGTGGTGGAGAAGGGTGTTGAGAGGAGGGATTTGCCCTGTGAGCGGAGGTTTCGGGCGGGAACATAAGGGGAGATGAGGGTAGAGAGGTAATGAGGGGCTGCAGACTGAGTGCATTTGTAGGTAAGAAGGAGAAGCTTGAACTGTATTCGGTATCTGATCGGAAGCCAGTGAAGTGACTTGAGGAGAGGGGTGATATCAGTATATCGGTTCGAGCGGAATATAAGGCGTGCAGCTCCTAATGAAGTAAAAACTGTTGTAAAGTGAGCTAACGGCACATGTTTTTTTCCATTTTTAGGCGTGGGAACCCTCTCCATTTATGCAAAGAGCGATTTAAAAAGATTCAGAAACTGTGGCAGCAACATAATATTACAGAGGAAATTGGTCACGCACAAGAAGCGAATCAGACGTTAGCAGGCATTGACTGGCAACATTTATAACTCCTAGACCTTCACAACTTGGAACTTTATTGTGATTTTTTTTTTAACACAGCTTCAGAAAAAGAGAGGGGCTTGGGAGAGAGGGAAAGTGAGTTGAGTGAAAATAAAATATCCTTACGTTTTAGTTTCCAGCTTCTTTCTAGAGTTCCATTCCAGTAGTAAGTATGTAAACATCTTGCAAGCATGCATCATTTAATCTTACTCTGTGCTTTGCTTCCACTAGAAAAAAAAATCTGATTCAGGAACCTGGGCAATGGAGGTATTTATACCCAGACAACAGTATTGAATATCCAGGAATGCAGCCGGACGTTATCCAGATACTGCTGATACTCAGATAACGGTGTACACAAGTTAGGATAGCTAGTTTGCTGCCTTAACTTGCCCGGATAGTAATCTGAGTACTGATGCTGAATACTGGTGGTACCCAGATGCCTTCCTGCTCCTCTTTAGCTCAGTCCCCAGATTGCCCTGGCACTACCAGGATAGGTCTGAGGCGGGCAGCCATGATTTGATTTTCAGCAGCATTATCTGGATGATAACGCTGAAAATAAATGACTGGCGGAGTCCTTGCTAGTTATCCAACAGTAGATGCTGCTACTCAGATAGCTAGCTTTGAATTTCAGGCCCATTGTGTTCTTCATACTAGGAAAATATGACTAATGTATGTCAAGCAACTGAGCAGTGGCGTTCCTGGGGAGGGGGGCGGTGGGTGCAGTCCGGCCCGGGTGCACACCGCTAGGGGGAGGGTGCCGCGCGCCCCTGTCCTTCATTCCATGCTCCCTCTGCCCCGGAACAGGTTACTTCCTGTTCCGGGGCAGAGGGAGCATGGAACGAACCAAGGACAGGCGCGCGCGGCACCCCCCCCCCCCCCCCAGCGGCGTGCACCCGGGGGGGGGGGTTCTTTCGTGTGGGGTGTCCTTTTGCCTGGGGGGGGGGGGGGTCGCACTGCATCCGGGGGGGGGGGGGGCGCTGCACCGGTGATCCGCCCCAGGTGTCACCCCCCCCCCCCCCCCCCTAGGAACGCCACTGCAACTGAGTAATAATCACAGACCTTAAAATGACTTCATACGGAATAAGATTTTGTGCCCCACTAGGCTCAATCTAAGCACAAATCTTGGGGCATGTCAGTATAACAGGTGAACCCAAATCAGGCAACTGGATTTGTGTGTTTTGAGGTTATCAAGACAGCAAAGCCTCCTTTTTGTTTGGGCATGTGCATATGAAGTACAAATTAGTATAAACCTCCCCTGCCCTAGGTCCTTTGCTCTGAAACCCTGTGCTTGATTACTTATTCTAAATTCTAAGTGGTCTGGACAATGTACTGTGGTGAAGTGATCATATTAGTGTGCACTGGTATACTCAAGGGACATTTCAGATAGCCATTGGCGTTCTTTTCCAGATTTCCCTTGGATTTTTATGGAATCTTTTTGCAAACAAAAAGTATGTGTGTGCGTATAGATAGATATAGATAATTATATAAATACTTTATGGAAAGGCTACACTCCTCTCTCTCTAACGAAAGAGAGAGAAATTTACCTATGGAGGCTGATATACATTGGTGGCTTACCTGACATTTTTGCAAACTTTAGGTATGCGATACTAATGATCTCCTGACTCATTAATCAGAGCTACATTTCACTCACATTCCTGGCTATGGCTACAGGTGAAAAAGTTTTTTAAAGTCCCTTTCATGCAGTAGCCACATTAGTTAAAAGGGGCCACTTGCTCTGATTCCTTGCCCCCCCCCCCCCCCCAAAAAAAAAAGAAAACCTTGATCCAGGGCTCAGTAATCTGTAGTGAGGCTCCCTACTCATGCAAGCCCTGCTCTTTCTTAAAACAAAAACAAGGCCTTTGGCTTGGGGGTCCTACTCTTCCCGCCTTTCAAGCACTGACTCGCCTCAAGGTGGCCAAATCCAGCAGGATGCAGGAGCAATCCCCACTTTCTCTTGTCCTTGTGCTGCTATTTTCCAAATTTGGAGTGTCGTCCCCTAGCACCATATTGGAACATACCACTAGGGTCTTGCAGTGTATTTCTAGAGATCAGATGCCACCATTTTGAAAGATAGTGGTACAGGGGCAGGAGACAGTGGGAATATCTCCTGATCCCTGCTGAAGTCATCCTTTATGGGGTAAATCCGGTCTTGTTGAGAGGAAGGTGGGACTCTCAAACCATTGGTCACTTTTGAAGGGGCAGGGCTTGTAAGAGGGTAGCGGTTCATTGGTCACTTTTGAAGGGGCAGGGCTTGTAAGAGGGTAGCGGTTCGTTGGTTACTTTTGAAGGGGGCAGGGCTTGTAAGAGGGTAGCGGTTTAGTATTTATGAGGCCAAGAGTGGAAGAGGTATTCGGGGCCATTAGCCTACCAGAAATTCAAGGGGCCCTCAGGGGAAAGGACCTCTGACACTAGGTTAAGTAGCCACTTTTAAGATTTCAAGACACTGCAATGAAAAAAATATGTTACGCACAAAACTGCAAAGTCTTTTGCTTGTGCTGGTTTTGCAAAATTGTTCACCGATGAGCAGTTTGCATGAATTTGCTCTTCAGTGTAGAATTTAGATGAACTTTCACATGGTGTTTGAGACTGCTTTTCACAGAAGGGGCTTCATGTGTTAAAAACCTTAAAAACAATGTGTTTGCTGACATTCCTGCACTGCTTAACATGAAAAGCCCCTTTTGCGCAAATATTTTGCACGTCAGTACATCAGCCCTATTTATAGGAACCCAGAAAGATTTACACAGCTTTGCGTTGTCTGAAAGTATGCCCCCTGTACTTTGTTTCAGTTAAGGGAATAATACACTTTCCTGGATGTGATGATTGGGTTTCAGTATTTAGAAAAGTAAACTGTGTTTTGAGAACAATGTTAATGCAGTGGGTTGCGTTATTTTTCGTTTGCCATTTTTAAGGTACTAGTACCCTCCAACTTTACATTGTGATAATATGAAACATAAGTAAGATGTGGTGGGAATAAGAGTTTTCAGAACAGAAAAAAAAAAAATCCCTGTTTTCTGTGTGTTGAAGGAATGCAAGGTTTATATATGTGTCTCTGGTGGTCTTTTACTAATTCGCAGTACCATTTTTAGCTTCCAGTAGAAATCAGCTGGTGATAAATGTTGAGACACCCATTATATTCCTGTGGGTTTCTTGGCATCAGGGGCGTAGCTACTATGGGGCCTGGGCCCCCCGTAGATTTGGCCCTGGACCCCCCTGCCAATGACCCTCTCAACCCCCCCTACCGCCGTCACCGTCTGCTACCTTTGCTGGCGGGGGACCCCAACCCCCGACAGCCGAAGTCTTCTGACGTCCTGCACGCATCAGACTCACAGAAACAGAACAAAGCCCTGCAAGGCTTCGTTCTGTTTCTGTGAGTCTGACATTGTGCAGGACATCAGAGTCGGAAACCAAATGAAGGAAGAAGACTTCAGTTGGCGGGGGTTGGGGTCCCCCGCCAGCAAAGGTAGGCGATGGCGGGGGGGGGGGGGGGGTCAAAGTTGTTCGTGCTGGTGGCGGGTGGTGTCTGTAATGGCGGTGGGAGGGGGGCTAAAATGTGCCCCCTCGCCTCAAGGCAGTTGATTTCTACTGCAGGCTAAAAATGCTACCGCGGTTAATAAAAGACCCCCCCCCCCTCAATTCCTCATCTGTAGTGTCCATCACATCAGCTTTTGATTTGGTGCACACAAGTGTACTGTGACTAATTTAAAAAGGTGTGCTTACAGAATACTTTATAAACACCTGTACACATTTCATACCTGGTATAAAAACAATGCCTGTATTGGCAGCAAACTTTTTTTTTTAACGTTAATGTAATAATATATAAATTTTAAGTGGATTTCCAAGTAAATGTCTGTTTTGACAGACTTTCAGTTCCTGTATTTCTTCACTTCCTTCCTTTTAAGGTATGAGATGAGGATCCTTTATTTTAGGAACTACTGTACTTTATTGGCACCAAAGTTCTAGCTTGTAAGTTTACTTTTTAAAATCTTGCTAATTAATATTTCTGTACAAAACTTAATCCGTTTTTAATATATTTAATGCTCAAAATCACAGTAGTCCGTCATAACAGAACAGACTTTGAACTCCTTAGCAGTTCAAACCAAATAAATGGATAATGAAAAGTAGGACTAATTTTTTCTCAATCCTAGCATTTAGAAGACACTTTCAGTGTTATGGGTATCATCACTACCTGCATCCCAGTACAAATTAGCCTCGTGTAAAGGAAGATTTTATAAGATGAGGGGAGAAGAAACATAAAACCCAGAAGTAATACAGACTTCCTTCTTCAGCTGTTCTAAAATAATTTGCCATCAGTTTCTTGTTGTGCATGAAATAGGTATTTCCAGTCTTGTTTCTGCTTCTAGGGCAGTTGCTGTTCCATTAGACTGTGAGGTTTGGAGATTTTTGTTTGTTTTGGTTTTTTTTTTTTTTACTTATGACATGTTTAGACATAAAATTTAAAAAAAACAAAGGAAAAATTGGATTTTATGACAAGTAATGTGCAAAAACCCTCCCCTAATACTTAGATTAGTGATAAGACATTTTTCTTGGGTAGGTTGAGACTGTGTAGCTGAATGGTTTGATAGAATTTTACATTTGTACACAAATATAATGGATTACACCCAAAATTGGTTTATTTTGTGTTCTGCATTTCAAGTACCCTTTTTTTCTGGTGCATCTTTTTCTGTTAATGATTTACTCGGCATGTATTTATGTTCATTGTAGAAATGTTTATATCAAAATGTTTCCAGTATCAGAGGAAATACAGCATTTGATAAATTGGCTGTATCTTTAATATCTATGACAATTCTTGTAAATTTGAAATGTATTATATGTAAAAAGTTCACAGTATTAAAAACGCTTTAGATGTTACCATTAATAATAATTGTGGATTATTTTGCCTTTCAAAGACCAAACCTTTTGCTGAGCTAGAGTGCTGGAATAGCTTATCATGTCTTGTCCTAAATGTCCCATCCTTAAGGGGATAAGAGATACCTGGATGTGCAGTATCTGCAGTTATGTTACTACAGATTAAGACGATTATATTATTAGTGTCATCTGCTTCAGTCACTTAACCTTACCTAGGCAAGCCTGGTCATCAGTTTTACGGATTAGAATATGTCAGTGGTACCAGACCATATTGCTAAGTCAGTAAACAGAGTTCTCTTTTCTTTAGATTATTGGGAAATCACAAAGTAAAAATTTAGGGGTCCTTTTACTGAGGTGCACCGAAAAATGGCCTGTGCTGTTGTAGACACATGTATTGGACGTGTGCAGGTCCATTGTTTTAACCTTTTATTTTGTTGCCGAAAATGGACGTGCGGCAAAATGAAAATTGGCATGCATGCATTTTGGGCCTGAGACCTTACCGCCACCCATTCACTTAGCGGTAAGGTCTCACGCGTTAACTGGGCCTGATTACCGCCTGGTTAGCACTGCGCGCTGGAAAATAAAATATATTTTCCAGCACGCATACTGGATGCACGTAAAAAATGAAATTACCACCCGGGCCACACGATAGCCGTGCGGTATTTCCAAATTGGTGCTTGTTGGGGGCGTGTATGCGCCTACCCAGCTTAGTACAAGGGCCCCTTAAATAGCTATATGTATATATAAGTACATAATGCCACACTGGGAAAAGACCAAGGGTCTATCGAGCCCAGCATCCTGTCCACGACAGCGGCCAATCCAGGCCAAGGGCACCTGGCAAGCTTCCCAAACGTACGAACATTCTATACATGTTATTCCTGGAATTGTGGATTTTTCCCAAGTCCATTTAGTAGTGGTTTATGGACTTGTCCTTTAGGAAACCGTCTAACCCCTTTTTAAACTCTGCCAAGCTAACCGCCTTCACCATGTTCTCTGGCAACGAATTCCAGAGTTTAATTATGGGTTGGGTGAAGAAAAAATTTTCTCCGATTTGTTTTAAATTTACTATATTGTAGTTTCATCGCATGACCCCTAGTCCTAGTATTTTTGGAAAGCGTATATATATATATATATATATATATAACACACACACACAGCCCTGATCAACAAGAGTTTTGTTTTCAACAATATTTTTTCTCAATATGTTCGTTTTAAAGTTTTCTTTTGGGTTTTTTTTTTTGTTTGTTTTTGTTTATTGGTTTAGAGAAGCAATAGAAAAATGGGTCTTCCAGGTATTTCCTTGCAGACTGTGATAGGAGATACAGTCTTCAAGATCTCTCTATCCTTTGCATCTTACTTCAAGACCTATTTTGGTCTGAATTTAACCATACTTCCTCACCAAACGGATCCTCTCTGCTTGTTGCATATTTTCTTAAATTTCAATACAATTTTAAGCATCCTTTCTTTCATTGGGAAGATGTTCCGTTCCTGAACCTTCCACTTTTCTAACTTCATGAATGTCACGTTCATAATGTGTTCCTTATCAAAAGGTGTCTGCCTCTTAAGACTCTCCTCATTTGACTTAGGTTTTTTAGACTTAAATTACTCAAGCAGTGTATATGTACGTAACAGCAAAAAGCGAGTAACCCAGACTAAATCCGGCTGAATATCTACCCCAAGGTTTAAAATAGGTCTAAAAACAGAATAGTTTAACTGGCTTTTTGTAAAATGATTCAGATTTTTCCACTTAAAGCTTTCATGGGCAGATGATCAAAAGACCCGCACTGTTCCAAACAGTGCTGTGCTTTACCGCCCCAATGATCAGAGATAATAGCATGCAAATTTAAGCTCGCTGTTCTCTCTGATCATAGGGTAGAAGTGCAAGAGAATTGTGCCTAAGCGTGCGCTCAGGTACAATCCTCCCACACTTGTTTGAGAGGTCTGGGCTTGTCAAAAGCCCAGACCTGTCAAACATGGGGACTGGAGGTCCATGGGACCACCAGACCCCCAAGTACCCCCACCTTGAGCCAAGCGAAATGGGAGCTGAAGGTCCGGTGGACCTCTGGTCCCCCCGATTCCCCCCCCCCCCCCCCGACACAAGAAACTTCCTTATATGCACTGGGCAGGGCTGGGTAACGCCAATGCAATAGGAGGGAGGCCACCTCCCTCCTCCAACGAAGGTAGGGGTGGGGAAGGGCCGGTAGACCACCAGGTGGGGGGGGGGATTGACCCGCGGCCCACTGGGCCGACTGACATCTGAAAAGTTATTAGGGGGACTGGAGGGGGGGGGGGGTCGGGTTGGGGTTCCTGCAGAGGTGGCTGCTGCATTGGGGGAATGGGGGGGCCTGCTAGCTTGCAAATGCATGCTGGACAGGGCTCACCATTCATCCCCAATGGTCTGCAAACTCTTAACGCAAGCTCCGAGCTGGTGTAGGGTTTGTAGCGGACAGCACGCCCATGTTTGGTGTGCTGCAACTAATCATTGGGGAGGAATACATTTAGCATGCGTTTGCACGCTACTTGCACTAAGCCCTGTTTTGAATACATTTGCATGCTAGTTGCGTTCAGAGCCCACGAGCGCATTGTTTCACTTGCTCGGAGGCTCTGATCATGGGGCGGTAGCAAACGCAGGTGTTAGTATGGTGTTAATAGCTTCTAGCACCTGTGTTTGCTTCTGATCATCGGCCCATGGGACATTAGATCAGTGCTGATTTGGCAGGAATGGATGACCAAAGTTTAACTAAGTCCCTTACGTGTACTGTTTTGTTTTTCGCAGAAATGTCTGAAGGAAGCTTAATTGTTGTGCTATTCATTTCCTCCCTGTCAGTGTTGTATTGTCTGATTTTGATTATCCTTTTATTTGTTTGTAAACCTCTTCGATATTGTTTTTTTAAAGGCAGTATATCAAATCATTTGAAATAAATCCCATGGGTTCCTTTAAGGAATGACAGTTTGATTAGCCCTGACTTCAGGCAGTGAGCAAAGGAACACGTCTAAACAAATAAAATACCTAAAGTAACCTTGTTGTCTAGGTTAGATGTGTTTCCCACTTTGCCTTTTCTTTGAAAATTAAAAGGGGGAATGATGAAAAGGAATGATTTAGATTAACATAAAAAGGAATGCTGAAAATCTTAGGGCCATTTTTGCCACCTTTGTATTTTGAGTATATATACAGATCAGTATATCATTGTCTTTGTTTTCTAAGCCACTACATGAAACTGCATGCAAATCTCTCTCATGAATATTAATTGTAGATATCTGAAAAACCTGACTGGCTGGGGTGCCTCTAGGTTTGGGAACCACCGTTCTAACTTTTTCCCACCACCGAAGCTTGCTTAATTCAGCTGTCCCCCCTGGCATCTTCTGGTGATGGAATGAAGAAAATATACCGAAAGTGTGGTGAGGTAGAACACCGTGATAAATTTATTTGAGATTCAAATTACTCTTCTCCTAAAGCCTGAGATCCAAATTAAGTTTTGTAACAACTTGAGCATATCTAGCCTTTGTTCCAAGCAAGACTCCAACGCACTGTACAGTTTAGTAATTTAGAAACAGAACACACAGCTGTAGGTGACCTGGAAGACACTCGGATTGTATAAATCCACATTTATTGAACTGCTCTGTGTATCTATTGTACTTTCAAGAAAACTTCCAGTTGAAGAAAGCTTCTAAGGCCAACTCAGCTAAAATTCTTAACTTTTCACCACTTTAATGCACATTAAGTTTCCACAGGTTCTATTTTATGGGATAGGGCTTAGTTATTATTAACGTGTTAATGTGATGGCACATCAGTACTCTAGCTGTATATTCAGTGCCTTTTCTTTACAAATCATTTACCTTGGTGAACTGCATTGATAAGAGTTTCAAAAAGAAAAAAGGAATTTTATAACATATAGTTGCTTGGAACTTCTCAATTTTTAAGATGTTTATACTTTTTCTGAATGGACAAAAAAATTGTACACAAACACCTAATCATGCAATATGTCTATAGTGAAAAAGGAGGTTAAATTAGTTAAAAGAAAAGCAGAACTCTTTGAATTCAACATTCTCTTGAAAGATATGGAGGAGTATTTTTGATATGGCCTGAACGTCCAAAAATCAAGTGGCAAACATAGCGATTTTCGTCTATCTTTTTGTTTCAAAAATAGCCATTTCCTAGATGTTTTGTGCTCACTGTGTTTTTGTGACTTTTCAAGGGGGGGGGCATCCAAGGGAAAATCACACAAAAGCCATTGGGACATATTGGGGGGGGGGGGCAGCATTCTTAGTAGACTGGCCACACAAACATCACAGCAGAGCAGTGGGGCATCCCAGGGGGTGCTGCAGTAGACTTCACATAAAAGGTCCCAGGTACACATCTCACTGTTACCCTTATATTTTATGGGGAGCCTTCCAAAACCCTACTGCCCCCAACTATACACCACTACAATAGCCCTTATGTCTGCAGGTGTCACCTATATGTGTGTACTGTAGGTTTTTGGAGGGCTCACACTTTCCACCACATGTGTAACCGAGTGGGAGATGGGCCTGGGTCCCTTTCTCTACAATGCACTGCACAGACCAGTGGGCTACTCTGGAGACCTGCTTGCTGCTCTAATAGGACTGGCCATAATACTTTTACTGAATTGCTTAAATCCAGATCTCTTTAGACTTAGCCTGGCCTCAGAATGACATCCTATAGTATATCTCCTATCAAACTGAGCTCTCTTTTTCATCAAGCACTGCCATTTCCTCCCCTCACCCTCCCCACTGACAGTTTGAACTTCGTGGGTGTGGCTTGGATCTCTTTCAGGGAGAGAAAACTAACAACTTATAGCAGCAGCTTCAGAGAGCATTTTCCATCTCACAGATAGGCTGCAGAGAATACCTTCTCCTGCTTTAGACTTAGCCTGGCCTCAGAATGACATCCTATAGTATATCTCCTATCAAACTGAGCTCTCTTTTTCATCAAGCACTGCCATTTCCTCCCCTCACCCTCCCCACTGACAGTTTGAACTTCGTGGGTGTGGCTTGGATCTCTTTCAGGGAGAGAAAACTAACAACTTATAGCAGCAGCAGTGTTGCCAGGTGGGCGGTTTTACCGCCCAATTGGGCGGTTTTCCGCGACCCGCCGCGGGAAATTTTTGCCCGCGGCGGGTTGCGGTTTTTTGGGCTGGTTTTTGTGCTTCGGGCGGTTTTTTCGGCCGCGGGGGGGCGGGGTTAGTGACGTTTTTGGGTGGGGTTAATGACGTTTTGGGCGGGGTTAGTGACGTGGGAGGCGGGGCCGATGACGTGGGAGGCGGGGCCGATGACGGGGAGGCGGGGCCGATGACGTAAGAGGCGGGGCCGATGACGGGGAGGCGGGGCCGGTGACGTGGGAGGCGGGGCCGGTGACGGCGGGGGCGGGGTTTATGACGGCGGGGGCGGGGGTGATGACGCGGGGGGGGGGGTGTCAGGGGCGGGGTTTGTGTTTGGGCGGTTTTTGGGCTGTTTTTTGGGCTCCAGTGGGCTGGAAAAAAATTTTCCACCTGGCAACCCTGAGCAGCAGCTTCAGAGAGCATTTTCCATCTCACAGATAGGCTGCAGAGAATACCTTCTCCTGCTTCCACCCACCCTACCCCTCTACCCACCCACCCCTAGAGTGACATGTCTTATATAACCTCCCTATCAACCCACTCATTACTTTACCTCACCCATTTCTATTCTTCTATCACTTTCTCCCACTACTCCAACCAGAGTTACACCTAATCACACTGACCACCCTTCAACATCTTCTGTCCTTCTGTGACTGTTCTCTTGTGCTTGACTGCTTAAATATTTTAAATTTAAATGCTTTACTTTTTGTCTATTAGATTGCAAGCTCTTTGAGCAGGGACTGTCTTTCTTCTGTGTTTGTACAGCGCTGCGTACACTTTGTAGCGCTCTAGAAATGTTAAATAGTAGTAGTAGTAGTAAATAAGTTTCAGCTACTAGCTGCATATAGGATTGAATCAGGCACACAGATGTGGGGATGATATCCAGTGCCACTGGGGAAGAATACATCTAGAGCTCAGACCTGGGTACAATTCTGAGCATGTGTTGATCCTTCCTGTTTGTTTTCATTGCTCTGCAGATGCAAAATCAAAGCTGTCCCGTACTCGAGTTTTTCCACATCTGTGTATGTCTGTTAGAACATTGAAGGCCTATAAGACTCCAGGAAGCCTGATGAGAGGCTTCAAAAGAAGCAAGCCCCACATAAAATGAACTAAAGGCTTTATAGGGGGGGTATACCTTCTTTCTCCGAGGACAAGCAGGCTGCTTGTTCTCACGACTGGGTTGACGTCCGCGGCAGCCCCCACCAACCGGAAGAAGCTTCGCGGGACGGTCGGCACGCAGGCCACGCCCACCGCGCATGCGCGGCCGCCTTCCCGCCCGTGCGCGACCGCTCCCGCCAGTTACTTTTTTTCCGCGACTGAGAGAGTGGTGCGTTTGCCTCTCTCTCTGTTCAGCCGCCGGATTTTCGACCGCGTTTACGCGGATCGTCGCTTGGATTCCCGTTCGGTTTCCTCTGATTTTGTTTGTATTGTTTAGAAAAAAAAAAAGAAATTTTTTGCGCGTGTGGAGCACGCGCTCCCCTTTTTCCCTCGCTTTCTAGCGGGGACGCCACGTTGCGGCCTAGTGGCCGCTCGGTCGGTTGAGTTTTTCGTGGTGTGATTTTAGCCACCATTGCCGACTTTGACTTCGCCGACGCGATTTTTCCGTCGATGTCCTCGAAGGTCCCGAGTGGATTTAAAAAGTGTGGTCGCTGCGGCCGGCCGATCTCGCAGACCGACACCCACGCTTGGTGCCTCCAGTGCCTCGGGCCGGAGCACAATCTCAAGTCGTGCGCTTTGTGTCTCGGTCTCCGGAAACGGACTCAGGTTGCGAGGCAAGTTCTGCGGGACCGTCTTTTTAGAACTTGCGCCGGCCCCTCGACGTCGACCTCGACGGCATCGGTATCGAAGGCCGGTTCTTCGGTACCGGTATCGATGCCCGAGACATCGGCACCGATGGCAGCGACCCCAGGAGAACAGGTCCCGTCGGCCCGCCGGTCCGCCGGTGAGAGTGGGGTTGAGAGGCCGCGTGGGCAGTCGGCCCCGGTCACTCCCTCAACTCGTGAGCCACGGGACCGAACCCTGTCGGACCCGGTACCTCGAGACCGAGGGGGATCGACCTCCTCCTCCTCCATGCCCTCCGGCGCCGGTGACGTGCACCGGAAAAAAGATAAGAAGCGCCGTCACCGGGAGCCCTCGGCGCACCCTGAAGAGGAGTCGACGCCAAAGCGTCATCGCAGAGAGGAGAGATCTCCGTCGGTGGTGGAGGTACCGACGCGTCGGGGTTCCGGCACCTCGGTGCCGTCTCCTGGCCCCCAGCAGCTTCTGGCACCGACACCCTTACCGGCCCCACCGCCTTTCCCGGCAGCGGGCCTGGACGAGTGCCTCAGAGCCATCCTTCCGGGGATCCTGGAAGGGCTGATGCGCCAGGCTTTGCCGGCGTCGGGGGTGCTTGCGCCCCCGGCGCCGATGACTGTGGCGCCGGCGAGCTCTAGCCCGGCGCCGGGGCTGTCGACACCGCCGCCGCTTGCGGTGCCGGTCTTGACCGCCACGCAGGTGGAGTCCCCGTCGACGTCGATGGAGGGAGCTCCGTCCCCGCCGGCGCGGGAGTCCACCGCTCGACGACACCGAGACCTTGGTGCCTCGACGTCGAGCCGGGCCCGGTACCGGACTCAGCTACATGAGCTAATGTCCGATACCGAGGATGAGGACTCGTGGGGGGAAGAGGAGGACCCGAGATATTTCTCCTCAGAGGAGTCTACGGGCCTTCCCTCGGACCCCACGCCGTCACCGGAGAGGAAGCTCTCACCTCCTGAGAGTCTCTCCTTTGCCTCCTTTGTGCGGGATATGTCTATAAGCATTCCCTTTCCCGTGGTCTCTGTGGAAGAGCCGAGGGCCGAGATGCTCGAGGTCCTCGACTATCCATCACCACCTAGAGAGTCCTCCACGGTACCGCTGCACAATGTCCTGAAGGAGACGCTGCTTCGGAACTGGGTGCGACCACTAACTAACCCCACCATTCCCAAGAAAGCAGAGTCCCAGTACAGGATCCACTCTGACCCAGAGCTCATGCGGCCCCAGTTGCCCCATGACTCAGCGGTCGTGGATTCTGCTCTCAAGAGGGCACGGAGTTCGAGGGATACCGCCTCGGCGCCCCCGGGGCGGGAGTCTCGCACTCTGGACTCATTTGGGAGGAAGGCCTACCAATCCTCCATGCTCGTGACCCGCATCCAATCTTACCTGCTCTATATGAGCATCCACATGCGGACCAATGTGCAACAGCTGGCGGACCTGGTCGATAAGCTCCCGCCGGAGCAGTCCAGGCCTTATCAGGAGGTGGTCAGGCAGCTGAAGGCGTGCAGAAAGTTCCTGTCCAGGGGGATTTTTGACACCTGTGACGTGGCATCTCGTGCTGCGGCCCAAGGTATAGTGATGCGCAGGCTCTCATGGCTGCGTGCCTCTGACCTGGACAACCGCACCCAGCAGAGACTGGCTGACGTCCCTTGCCGGGGGGATAATATTTTTGGCGAGAAGGTCGAGCAGATGGTTGACCAACTGCATCAGCGGGAAACCGCTCTCGACAAGCTCTCCCACCGGGCGCCTTCAGCACCCGCCCCCGCGGGCGGGCGTTTTTCCCGGGCTCGGCAGGCTGCACCCTATTCTTTTGCGAAGCGTAGGTACAACCAGCCGGCCCGAAGGCCTCGTCAGGCACAGGGACAGCCCCAGCGCGCTCGTTCCCGTCAACAGCCTGCGCCTAAGCAGCCCCCTGCGCCTCCACAGCAAAAGCCGGGGACGGGCTTTTGACTGGATCCATGGGAACGTAGCCGCCCTACAAGTGTCCGTACCGGACGACCTGCCGGTCGGAGGGAGGTTAAAATTCTTTCACCAAAGGTGGCCTCTCATAACCTCCGACCAGTGGGTTCTCCAAATAGTGCGGTACGGATACGCCCTGAATTTGGCCTCCCTGCCTCCAAATTGTCCTCCGGGAGCTCAGTCTTTCAGCTCCCATCACAAGCGGGTACTTGCAGAGGAACTCTCCGCCCTTCTCAGCGCCAATGCGGTCGAGCCCGTACCACCCGGGCAGGAAGGGCAGGGATTCTATTCCAGGTACTTCCTTGTGGAAAAGAAAACAGGGGGGATGCGTCCCATCCTAGACCTGAGAGGCCTGAACAAATTCCTGGTCAAAGAAAAGTTCAGGATGCTTTCCTTGGGCACCCTTCTGCCAATGATTCAGAAAAACGATTGGCTATGTTCCCTGGATTTAAAGGACGCATATACTCACATACCGATACTGCCAGCTCACAGACAGTATCTCAGATTCCGCCTGGGCGCACGCCACTTTCAGTATTGTGTGCTGCCATTTGGGCTCGCCTCTGCCCCACGAGTGTTTACCAAGTGCCTCGTGGTGGTAGCGGCCTACCTACGCAAGCTGGGAGTGCACGTGTTCCCATATCTCGACGATTGGCTGGTCAAGAACACCTCGGAGGCAGGAGCCCTCCGGTCCATGCAGTGCACTATTCAACTTCTGGAGCTGCTGGGGTTTGTGATAAATTACCCAAAGTCCCATCTCCAGCCAACTCAGTCTCTGGAATTCATAGGAGCGCTGCTGAATTCCCAGACGGCTCAGGCCTACCTTCCCGAAGCGAGGGCCACCAATCTCTTGGCCCTGGCTTCGCAGACCAGAGCGTCCCAGCAGATCACAGCTCGGCAGATGTTGGGACTTCTGGGTCATATGGCCTCCACAGTTCATGTGACTCCCATGGCTCGTCTTCACATGAGATCTGCTCAATGGACCCTAGCTTCCCAGTGGTTCCAAGCCACCGGGAATCTAGAGGATGTCATCCGCCTCTCCACCAGTTGCCGCACTTCACTGCTCTGGTGGACCATACGGACCAATTTGACCCTGGGACGTCCATTCCAAATTCCGCAGCCCACGAAAGTGCTGACGACGGATGCATCTCGCCTGGGGTGGGGAGCCCATGTCGATGGGCTTCACACCCAGGGTCTGTGGTCCCTCCAGGAAAAGGATCTGCAGATCAACCTCCTGGAGCTCCGAGCGATCTGGAACGCACTGAAGGCTTTCAGAGATCGGCTGTCCTGCCAAATTATCCAAATTCGGACAGACAATCAGGTTGCAATGTATTACGTCAACAAGCAGGGGGGCACCGGATCTCGCCCCCTGTGTCAGGAAGCCGTCGGTATGTGGCGTTGGGCGTGTCGGTTCGGCATGCTTCTCCAAGCCACGTACCTGGCAGGCGTAAACAACAGTCTGGCCGACAGACTGAGCAGAGTCATGCAACCGTACGAGTGGTCGCTCCATTCCAGAGTGGTACGCAAGATCTTCCGAGAGTGGGGCACCCCCTCGGTGGATCTTTTCGCCTCTCAGACCAACCACAAGCTGCCTCTGTTCTGTTCCAGACTTCAGACACACGGCAGGCTAGCGTCAGATGCCTTTCTCCTTCATTGGGGGACCGGCCTCCTGTATGCTTATCCTCCCATACCTTTGGTGGGGAAGACCTTACTGAAGCTCAAGCAAGATCGCGGCACCATGATTCTGATAGCGCCCTTTTGGCCCCGTCAGATCTGGTTCCCTCTTCTTCTGGAGTTGTCCTCCGAAGAACCGTGGAGATTGGAGTGTTTTCCGACTCTCATTTCGCAGAACGACGGAGCGTTGCTGCACCCCAACCTTCAATCCCTGGCTCTCACGGCCTGGATGTTGAGGGCGTAGACTTCGCTGCGTTGGGTCTGTCTGAGGGTGTCTCCCGGGTCTTGCTTGCCTCTAGGAAGGATTCCACTAAAAAGAGTTACTTTTTCAAGTGGAGGAGGTTTGTCGTTTGGTGTGAGAGCAAGGCCCTAGAACCTCGTTCTTGCCCTGCACAGAACCTGCTTGAATACCTTCTGCACTTATCAGAGTCTGGCCTCAAGACCAACTCAGTAAGGAATCACCTTAGTGCGATTAGTGCTTACCATTATCGTGTGGAAGGTAAAGCCATCTCTGGAGAGCCTTTAGTCGTTCGATTCATGAGAGGCTTGCTTTTGTCAAAGCCCCCTATCAAGCCTCCTACTGTGTCATGGGATCTCAACGTCGTCCTCACCCAGCTGATGAAACCTCCTTTTGAGCCACTGAATACCTGCCATCTGAAGTACTTGACCTGGAAGGTCATTTTCTTGGTGGCAGTTACTTCAGCTCGTAGGGTCAGTGAGCTTCAAGCCCTAGTAGCTCATGCTCCATATACTAAATTTCATCACAACAGAGTAGTGCTCCGCACTCACCCAAAGTTCCTGCCGAAGGTGGTGTCGGAGTTCCATCTTAACCAGTCAATTGTCTTGCCAACATTCTTCCCCAGGCCGCATACCCGCCCTGCTGAACGTCAGTTGCACACATTGGACTGCAAGAGAGCATTGGCCTTCTACTTGGAGCGGACACAGCCCCACAGACAGTCCGCCCAATTGTTTATTTCTTTCGACCCTAACAGGCTAGGGGTCGCTGTCGGGAAACGCACCATCTCCAATTGGCTAGCAGATTGCATTTCCTTCACTTACGCCCATGCTGGGCTGGCTCTTGAGGGTCATGTCACGGCTCATAGTGTCAGAGCCATGGCAGCGTCGGTGGCCCACTTGAAGTCAGCCACTATTGAAGAGATTTGCAAGGCTGCGACGTGGTCATCTGTCCACACATTCACATCACATTACTGCCTCCAGCAGGATACCCGACGCGACAGTCGGTTCGGGCAGTCGGTGTTGCAGAATCTGTTTGGGGTGTAAATCCAACTCCACCCTCCAGGACCCGAATTTATTCTGGTCAGGCTGCACTCTCAGTTAGTTGTTCTTCGTAGGTCAATTTCTGTTGTACCCTCGCCGTTGCGAGGTTCAATTGACCTGGGTTATTGTTTTGAGTGAGCCTGAGAGCTAGGGATACCCCAGTCGTGAGAACAAGCAGCCTGCTTGTCCTCGGAGAAAGGGTATGATACATACCTGTAGCAGTTGTTCTCCGAGGACAGCAGGCTGATTGTTCTCACCTACCCTCCCTCCTCCCCTTTGGAGTTGTGTGTTTCATATTTTATTGCTTGTCATTCAACTGGCGGGAGCGGTCGCGCACGGGCGGGAAGGCGGCCGCGCATGCGCGGTGGGCGTGGCCTGCGTGCCGACCGTCCCGCGAAGCTTCTTCCGGTTGGTGGGGGCTGCCGCGGACGTCAACCCAGTCGTGAGAACAATCAGCCTGCTGTCCTCGGAGAACAACTGCTACAGGTATGTATCATACCCTGTATGGTGGTGATATGCACTAATGTGTACCCTAATGCAATTGGTTTTTAAACCTGACTGAGATAATTGTAGAAAATACTGAAGCATTTTTGCGTGTGGGAGAGGAAAAGGGATCTAGGGCCCTTCTGTCGCAAAGGTGGCAAACCTCTTCCATTTGTAGTCTCCTGGAAGTCAGAATGACTTGTGACACACTGTCAAGCAAATTCAGAGAAGTCAAGGCTACCTCTCAACATGCAAGCTGTGAGGGCAAGGGACTTGATGTTGGGATACAACATTGTGCCCCGAGTCTGCATTATCAGGGTTGGAGAATTTCCCCGTTTTATAGATCATCTTATGGAAAATTCCAGAACAAGAAGGAACTGGAGTGGAGGAGTGGCCTAGTGGTTTTAGGGTGGTTGACATTGGTCCTGGGGAACTGAGGAACTGAGTTCGATTCCCACTTCAGGCACAGGCAGCTCCTTGTGAGTCTGGGCAAGTCACTTAACCCTCCATTGCCCTGTGTAAGCCGCATTTAGCCTGCCATGAGTGGGAAAGCGCGGGGTACAAATGTAACAAAAAAAAAACTACACTTGTCTTGGCCAAAAGGGAACTATGAGAATCATGGTTTTCTGGTTTCATCTGAGTTTCAGGAGAGCCTCCTCCCAGTCCAGGAGGAAGGCATCCTAGGCTAGTTTGATGTGTGTTCTATTCTAGAACTGAAATACCTTCCTGTTCTGAGGAGTGGCAACCAAATCTATTGAGGGCGTGCCCCATTCATGAAAAATAATCTGAGCCACTCTTGTGTCGCTATAGTGCATTTTCAGTTTGTACTTTCCTGTCAGGTGTGTGGCATTCATGGCCATCCTGTGAGCAGTGGCCCATATCTACATTCTAAAAGTTTACCCAACGCAGGAAGTAGAGTCCTATTCCTCCCTGCTGGTTAACATAATGCATCACAACTTGATTGCTGGTCAGTACTGATATAATTTTGTTGGGTAGATGATCTCTGAAAATCTTCAGAACATTGCAGATCACTCTCAGGTCCAGGAAATTGATCTGATGAAGTTTGTCCTGGTTAGACCATAATCTCTGAGTGTGGAGTTCATATACATGGCTCCCCAACCCTGTTTGGACACACATACTTTGAGTAATATTTGGTATGGTGAGATTTGGAAGAGGGACACCTAATCAGATTGAATCACCCAGCAGGTCAGAGAATCCCAGAGGCTACTGGTGACATAGATGACATCTCAGCCTCTGAGTAGCCTGAGTCCACTGTGCAGTCAAGATGGCTGAGCTTGTCTCACTTTGAGATATGCCAAGGAAGTTACATGCACTCTCATGGCCATGTGTCCTAATGTTCTCAACATGCCCCATGCTGACATCTGCTGACTCTCTTCAGTTTCCTGCAAATAGGTGGGAAAATGTGGGATACAAGTGCAATAAATAAATAATACAGATACAAAAGTAGTGATCCTTCCCTGGAGAGGAAAGGCTTTTGCCTGAGTTATGTCCAGCAGAGCTCCTATGAATTCCAGTTAGCAAGCTTAACTGAGACTTGGAATTGTTTGACGAACCCCATTAACTCCAGCACCTGGATGGTAGTGGGCATTGATCTTTGAGCTCCTTCCTGAGATACATTTGTGAATAGCCAGTTCAGATAGGGAAACACATGCACTTCCAGGCTAAGGCTCCTTGCCCTCACGTCAACTCCTCAGGTATTTAGAAACGGACAGGGTTGGAAGTGGTGTTTCCCTGTTACAAATCTTTACTTTCAAGGTGAAGGAGCAATTACAGAAGTCTTTAAAAAGGGATTAAGAATGAGAAACCAAAAAGTATTGAATTGCGTAAGTCTTCATACCTTTTGTCATAGTAAACCTAAATTAGTTCAGGTTCCGAAATTTGCCTTAGCAAGGTCCATAATAAGGTAAAACTCCAGGACACTTTATATTATACAGTACAAATAGCAGCAGGATGGGTATTGTAAAGCACTATAGGAACCTCCCTTGTGGGGAGACAAGGCCAACAACCTACTGAAATCCAAGTATACCACACCCAACATTTGGTCCTTATATAAATGTTTAGTCACCTAGCCAAAGAAATTTGATTAGATTCGTTTGGCATCTGTCTCTGCAGAAGTAAAGATGTTTCTATTAATTTCAGTCAGACTGACTGACCTATAGTTAGCAGCTCCTTCCTATTTCCTACTGCAACCTACTCCTCACTGGCCTCCCACTTAGCCATCTATCCCCCCTTCAATCCGTTCAGAACTCTGCTGCACGTCTTATCTTCCGTCTGGACCGATATGCTCATATCACCCCTCTCCTCAAGTCACTTCACTGGCTTCCGATCAGGTACCGCATACAGTTCACGCTTCTCCTACTAACCTACAAATGCACTCAATCTGCAGCCCCTCCTTACCTCTCTACCCTCATCTCCCCTTACGTTCCTACCCAAAACCTCCGCTCACAGGACAAATTCCTCCTCTCAGCACCCTTCTCCACCACCGCCAACTCCAGGCTCCGCCCTTTCTGCCTCGCCTCACCCTATGCTTGGAATAAACTCCCTGAGCCCATACGCCAAGCCCCCTCCCTGCCCATCTTCAAATCCTTGCTCAAAGCCCACTTCTTCAATGTCGCCTTCGGCACCTAACCTTTAACCTCTACTCAGGAAATCTAGACTACCCAGCTTGAAATTTCATCCTTTAGATTGTAAGCTCCTTTGAGCAGGGACTGTCCTTCTTTGTTAAACTGTACAGTGCTGCGTAACCCTAGTAGCGCTTTAGAAATGTTAAGTAGTAGTAGTAGTAGTAATAAAGGGGAAAGTTTGCCCATCTGCGGTTTTCTGAAATCATTCAGTTCTCCGGAGAATGCAACCATTCCTGGACAGTGATATACATTTGGTTTGTTAGCATATCTTAATTTCAGTGCATGCCAAATTGACGTAATGCATGTTAACCTACAGATTAATGCACCTTAACTTGATTTCCTCCTATAATAAAAGATTTTATTAAATCAAATATGTGAAACAAGCAAAAAACAAAAACCTGAATATCCCCCAAAACAAACCTTAATATTTTGCTGTGCACATTTCTCTCTTAGGATGTATCCTGTCATTGCCCAGTTCACTCTTCCAATCAAATATAACAAGAGTATATTGTTCCAGTTTGGATTACGTAGTAGAAATAATACAATGAAAAGCAAAACAGCAATGATTTTTGTTCAAACCATAATGGAAAACTAATGTTTTTATTTTAAAACTAGTGGAATCCAGCCCGTTTCCTCAACAATGAAACGGGCCCTAGAAAGGCTCTCTTGTAAGCGATTTTTTTGTCTTTCCCCTGCCCTCTCCTCCATGTCCAGCGATTCTCCTGTTCCCTGCCCTCCTATCCGTGTCCTGCGATTCTCTTCTCTCCTGTCCTCTTCTCCCATCCCATCCATGTCCATCGATTCTGCTCTGCCCTGCCCTCCTCCCCTCAATGTGCTACGATTCTCTCTTCCTTTGTACTTCATCGTTTTCTGGCTGGCTTCCCTTCCATTGGTAACATCCTGACGTCAGCTCGCCTTTCCCTCTCACTGTTTCACCCTCTGATGTCATTACATTTTGATGCGAGGGTGAGGGGGAATGGAACGCTGGAGGCTGGCTGACATCATGAGATGTTACAAAGCCAGACAGCGATGGAACGTTGGAGGTGCAATTATTATATAGGATGTTTGGTACATTATGTATTAGGATTCATTAACAGAACGGATTTAGGGACCCTTTTACTAAGCAGTGCTAAAATGTAGCCTGTGCTGTCCCCAGCATGGGTCTTGTCCACTCGCTAAGGACACATTTAGTGCTGCTGGGAAATGGCTGATTGTTCTATTTCAGCAATAATAGTCACGTGCTAATTTTCCCATTAACGTGTGGCTAGTAGCATGTGAGCACTTACCGACACCTATTGTGTAGGCAGTAAGGGTTCACACACGCTAATCGGTTAGCATGTGACAATGTAGCTGTGCTAACCAATTAGCACAGAGCATGCCTACTCTCTACCCCCAGTGCTTAAAAATAAACTTTTTTAGTGCATGGGTGGAATGTACACGTAAAATGTACTGTGGAACCCCTGAGTGCTCCCCCGCAGTAGTGCATTTTAACCTGTGATAAGCAGTGTTGTTGCTTAATGCAGCTTAGTAAAAGGACCCCTTTGACATTTCTAAAATGTAAAAAAAAACCAATATTTTTAAATGACATAAGCATTTTAAGAAAAAAAATCCATTATTGAGATTTGTACTTTGCTTTTACACCTGTAATTAAGCTCTGGAGCTCATTGCCAGAGGATGTTGTAACAGTGGTTAGTTTGGCTGGGTTTAAAAAAAAGGTTTGGACAAGTTCCTGGAGGAAAAGTCCATGGTCTGCTATTGAGTCTGACATGGGGAAGCCACAGTTTGCCCCGGCATTGGTAGATTGAAATGTTGCTGCTCTTTGGGTTTCTGCTAGGTACTTGTGACCTGGATTGGCCACTGTTAATTAATTTACATCTTAGATGTGGCAACAGAGGTTAGCGCATTTGGGTTTAAAAAGGTTTGGACAGGTTCCTGGAGGAAAAGTCCATAGTTTGCTATCGAGACAGACATGGGGAAGCCACTGCTTGCCCTGGGATTGGTAGCATGGAATGTTGCTAATATTTGGGTTTCTGCCAGGTACTTGTGACCTGGATTGGCCACTGTTGGAAATAGAATACTGGGCTAGATGGACCACTGGTCTGACCCAGTATGGCTATTCTTATGTTAATAATCTTCAATGAAGGAATTAGGGCTTGCACTGTACCTAACATTACATAACATTTATAACATCAAATATATAAGAACAGAAGAATAGCCATACTGGGTCAGACCAATGGTCCATCTAGCCCAGTATCCTGTTTCCAACAGTGGCCAATCCAGGTCACAAGTACCTGGCAGAAACCCAGATATAAGCAACATTCCATGCTACCAATCCCAGGGCAAGCAGTGGCTTCCCCATGTCTGTCTCGATAGCAAACTATGGACTTTTCCTCCAGGAACCTGTCCAAACCTTTTTTAAACCCAAATGCGCTAACCTCTGTTACCACATCTAAGATGTAAATTAATACATTTCTTGATTAGCCTTCGAAGGTTGCCCTTCTTCGTCAGATCGGAAATAAGCAAATGTTTGTAGATGACAGTATATATGAGTGAAACATCAAAGCATTCCAGTGACAGTCTTTGATGTTCCACTTATATATACTCTAATATTGAACAGGAGAAAAACAAACTCTATTGGAATATTCTAACTCTCTAAAAGGAGTTTGCAAAGTTTATATATAGTTAGTTTGTGAGTGTCCCTTTAATTGTGGAAAAACCTCCACTTTAAATATATTACAAAACAATTGAAACCTCAAACCTCCAAACAGGAAAAATACAAAAGTATTTATTATATCCTTGTTTTATCAGGAGTAGGTTAATATCATTGCTTTTTCTCACTAAATGTGAGTTTTTTGCGTCTGGGTATTTTTTTCTCTTTTTCCTTCTTAGGGAACCAATGATATTAACCTACTCCTGATAAAACAAGGATATAATAAATACTTTTGTATTTTTCCTGTTTGGAGGTTTGAGGTTTCAATTGTTTTGTAATATATTTAAAGTGGAGGTTTTTCCACAATTAAAGGGACACTCACAAACTAACTATATATAAACTTTGCAAACTCCTTTTAGAGAGTTAGAATATTCCAATAGAGTTTGTTTTTCTCCTGTTCAATATTAGAGTATATATAAGTGGAACATCAAAGACTGTCACTGGAATGCTTTGATGTTTCACTTCTATATACTATCTGCTACCACATTTGCTTATTTCCGATCTGACGAAGAAGGGCAACCTTCGAAAGCTAATCAAGAAATGTATTAAGTTATGTCCAATAAAAAAGGTATTGTCTTATTTTCTTTTCCATGTTTTATTTTGTTTGATTTCTATTGATTCTACATGGAATGTTGCTATTCCACTAGCAACATTCCATGTAGAAGTCGGCCCTTGTAGATCACCAATGTGGCCGCGCAGGCTTCTGCTTCTGCTTCTGTGAGTCTGACGTCCTGCACATACGTGCAGGACGTCAGACTCACAGAAACAGAAGCCTGCGCAGCCTTCTACATAGTGGAATAGCAACATTCCATGTAGAATCTCCAAGAGTAGCAACATTCCATGTAGAATCTCCAATGGTATCTATTTTACTGTCATAGTAATGCTTGAATGTTTTCACTTATATACACTGTCAGCTAGCACATTTGCTTATTTCCGATCTGAGGAAGAAGGGCAACCTTCGAAAGCTAATCAAGAAATGTATTAAGTTATGTCCAATAAAAAAGGTATCGTCTTATTTTCTTTTCCATGTTTTATTTTGTTTGATTTCTATTGATTCTACATGGAATGTTGCTATTCCACTAGCAATATTCCATGTAGAGGTCGGCCCTTGTAGATCACCAATGTGGCCGCGCAGGCTTCTGCTTCTGTGAGTCTGACGTCCTGCACGTACGTGCAGGACGTCAGACTCACAGAAACAGAAGCCTGCGCAGCCTTCTACATAGTGGAATAGCAACATTCCATGTAGAATCTCCAAGAGTAGCAACATTCCGTGTAGAATCTCCAGTAGTAGCAACATTCCATGTAGAATCTCCAATGGTATCTATTTTACTGTCATAGTAATGCTTGAATGTTTTCACTTATATACACTGTCAGCTAGCACATTTGCTTATTTCCGATCTGAGGAAGAAGGGCAACCTTCGAAAGCTAATCAAGAAATGTATTAAGTTATGTCCAATAAAAAAAAGGTATCATCTTATTTTCTTTTCCATGTTTTATTTTGTTTCTATTGATTACCTTTAAAAGTGGACTAACACGGCTACCCCACCTCTCTACTCAAGATGTAAACTGAAATTGAAAACACCACCTTCGATTTAGTTATCAGAAGTACGAATAGGATCACCAAATCGTTTTGATAAACTTGTTTCATGTAGTGTGTTGTGAATTCCCAGGGGTGCGGTAGTCCACATTGTGGTGTCATGGCTGTAACTCTCATACTGTTTACACGAGAACAGCTCTTACTGCGACTCCCAGATTAATCCATCACTGAATATACCATGTTGATAATGCATCTGAATTCTTCCTGTATTCTTTTCACACCGTAGAATTGCTACTACTGTGCCAGGATTAAATGTGAAAATTTTTCCATGTATGTTCAAACAACTCCAGAACCGACTCCAGATCTCACTATTATTTAATGCCGATTTTTACACACACTGTAATTTGGCAGTTAAACTGTTTCCTTCCAAGAGTAACTGATGCTGGATCATAGTAGGATCATAGTAGTAACATAGTAGATGACGGCAGAAAAAGACCTGCACGGTCCATCCAGTCTGCCCAACAAGATAACTCATACGTGCTACTTTTTGTGTATACCCTACTTTGATTTGTACCTGTCCTCTTCAGGGCACAGAGCGTACAAGTCTGCCCAGCACTATCCCCACCTCCCAACCACCGGCTCTGGCACAGACCGTATAAGTCTGCCCAGCACTATCCCCGCCTCCCAACCACCAGCCCCGCCTCCCAACCACCGGCTCTGGCACAGACCGTATAAGTCTGCCCAGCGCTATCCTCACCTCCCAACCACCAGCCCTGCCTCCAACCACCGGCTCTGGCACAGACCGTATAAGTCTGCCCAGCACTATCCCCGCCTCCCAACCACCAGCCCCGCCTCCCAACCACCGGCTCTGGCACAGACCGTATAAGTCTGCCCAGCAGGATCATGTCATTATGTTGCCAATCCTAGAGTGAAGTTTGAAGGTAATAGAGTTCCACTGTAGTAACTGTTAATGTTGTGTTGGCAGGTTCACGTTCCCTGTTCACTTTACAGTAGCCCAGACTTTTCTCCCATCAGATAAAGATTCGTGGAGGGGGCTTAGGGCACCTTTTACCAAGCAGCGGAAAAAGGGGGCCTGCGCTGGCGTGTGTTTTTCACATGGGCCGAGGCCCCCTTTTACCGCAGCAGATAAAAGGGAAGTCTTTCTTTCCTGTAGGAAATGGCCGTGCGGCAAGTAAAGCACTTGCCACATGGCCATTTTGTGTGTGTGGGGGGGGGGGGGGGGGCCTTACCGCAACCCATTGAGGTTGCGGTAAAGGCTCCTGCGCTAACCGGGCAGCACACGGCCCAGCCTGATTTTTGTAGTGCCAGATATGATGGTACACTAGAGGTGGGAAATACCGCCAGGCTGCTGTGGTAGCCCGGTGGTAAGCCTGCATTGGACTTATCGCTGCTTAGTAAAAGAGGTTCTAAAATAGAGACCTGAACGGGGTTCGCGGGAATCCTGTGGGGTTCCCGTGAGGGTGAAAGCAGTTCTGCAGGGTTCTCGTGGGGACGGAAGCAGTTCCTGCAGGATTCCTATGGAAGTGTAACCTGCTCCTGCGTCAGCCTCTCATCTACCGATTACCAAGTTCTTTGAGTGCTGTCTCCTCCTCTTCCTCCAACAGCACAAATGCGGAAAGTCTTCCATTAAGGAGGTGGTAGAGACACAAATGATGACAGAATTCAAAAAGGCATGGGATGAACACAGAGGAATTCTATTTAGAAAACAGAACATATAAAAAAAAAAAAAAACCTAATCTTAAATGGCTGCATGTGTGTGGATGTATCAAGTGACATTTAGATGGTGACTATGGCTGTGATGAACTAGGGCTGATACCGGGCAGACTTCTAGGGTCTGTGTCTTATATATGGCAATCTTGTTTAGGATGGGCTGGAAAGGGCTTAGACAGGAACTTCAGTGGCTGGAACATGAGGACAGTGTTTTGTTTTTTTTGTTTGTTTTGTTACATTTGTACCCTGCGCTTTCCCACCCATGGCAGGCTCAATGCGGCTTACATGGGGCAGACTTTTATGGTCTGTGTCTCACAAATGAGAAGATGAATAGACTGGAGTGGGCTTCGACGGCAACTCCATCAGTTGGAACATAAGGATTGGGCCGGATAGACTTCTATGGTCTACGTCTCAGAAACACCAAAGAAAGACCATAATCAAGTATATAATATCACACTTGTTGATTTAATCATTAATTGAATGAGTGTGACTATTGGGCAGACTGGAAGGACTGTTCAGGTCTTTATTTGCTGTCACTTACTATGTTTCTATTAATCTTCTTTGCTCCTGGGCTGATGCGCAGACCTCAGCTCTGACACAGGCACGAGCATCAGATGTAACCTGACCTACTGGCGCATGTATGGGGCGACCTCTTAGCACACAGTGCCAGTGAATCAGAGACAAATCTTACATGTGTGCACCAGAGTGTTCCAAGTTCCAACTTCCGTTCCTTCCTTGCCTACAGTGCTGTGGCGCAAATCCAGAGACAGACTGAGAGAGCTGACTGGAATTTTCTTTTATGTAACATTAAATTCTTGTGGGGATGGGTCAAATTCTTGCAGGGATGGGTAAGATTCCAGCAGGGACGGGCGGGGATGGGTAAGATTTCTGTCCCCGTGCAACTCTCTAAAAAGCATTAAGCATAAAAAGGAAATTTTTCAATGGGATTCAGTCAGTTATCTAAGAAGTTATCCAGCTCCATCCCCTAGGCTGAGAAGTGACAATAGCTAGATTAGCCATGGGAAAAATAAGCTATATTGAGGGAGGGAAAATGCACAGGTCTCTTTGATTTTCATCTAGCAATCCTCCAATGCTGCTCTCTTACCTGCGAAACATGTAGCTGAACTAGTTTCATTCCTTTACAGAGTACTGAAAATTGCCCCCAAACTGTGTAAGCATTTATTAAATGTAGGATCTCTTCTTATTTCTGGTGTACCTCTGTTTTTTTTTTAGCTGATTTTGAAAACCATGTTACATATCTAATACAGTATCTATACTCTCATCAGAGAACTTTGATACATTATTAATGTCCACATGTCATATGTATATAGGAATGTGTTTCATGCTAGGTTTTGCATATTTCAATATAAGAACACGTTGTCTTTTTAATAGAAGTCCTCTTCATTCAAGGTGTTCAGCTGACAGTGGAAACAGCTGGAGTCGTCCTACTTTCTTCACCACCTTCTGCTTCTACCTGGTTTAACTTTCCGAAGCTTTTCACACTTTCCAACAGGGATTTAAGTGTCTCCTTTACGGATTTCTCTAGTAGCCATCCCTCACTTTCGCATTCAGGATCTTCGGGATTTGCAATGTTTTCCAAAGATGTGTGAAGATAGCGCAGCCCCACCATCACGGTCATCTGAATGATGCATTTATAAAAAGAACAAAGTATCAAAACATGCTGGAAACTCGCTCACAAATGATAAACACAATCCAAAAAAATAAAGTGAGAAAAGTGTTCTCTGTGATTAACACTGGATAGAAAAATGGGGGGGGGGGGGGAACACCTCAGACGCCTGTGACACTTCCTGCACTGTTATGGTATTCAACACCAGCGTCTCAGTCACAGTGCTGGCTTCAATCCTTGCTCATAAAAACCTCCAATAATTATTTTTCATTACTGCAAAAAACATATTCAAAATGTGACAAATAATGAAAAAAGTCAAACTTAGCTTGTAGGTAGCAGTACAGGGCAGTAGAAGAAGTGTCCCTAAGGGGATCCGTTTCACCATGCAGCTTCCTCAGGGGACTCAATGCTGCCTAACTTCTTCTGTAATGCTGCCAGCTCAACTGAAAAAAAAAAAAAACATTAAAAAAAATTGCTGTAATAAACACTCCAATAAAACAGAGAATCACCAAATGTTGAGTCCCCCTGAGGCAGCCGCATGGTGAAACGGGTCCCTGTAGGGACACTTCTTCTTCTAACATAGTAACATAGTAAATGATGGCAGATAAAGACCTGAACGGTCCATCCAGGCTGCCCAACAAGATAAACTCATTTTACGTAGTATGTGATACTTTAAATGTATACCCGAGTTTCATTTGTCCCTGCCTTTCTCAGGGCACAGACAGTAGAAGTCTGCCCAGCACTGTTCTTGTAGTAAAAGTTCTGAAGATTCTGGAATCCTAAAGAGTTACAAGATTCTGGAATCCCAATTAGTAGCAACATTCCATGTAGAACCCCAAAGAATAACATAGTAACACAGTAAATGATGGCAGATAGAGACCTGAACGGTCCATCCAGTCTGCCCAACAAGATAAACTAATTTTACATGGTATGTGATACTTTATATGTATACCCCAGTTTGATTTGTCCTTGCCATTCTCAGGGCACAAACTGTAGAAGTTTGCCTAGCACTGTTCTTGTACTAAGTTCTGAAGCTAACGTCAAAACCCCTTAAAATTTATACTCCAGCCCATCCCTATCTATTCAGTCACGATCAGGGCATAGACCACAGAAGTCTGCCCAGCACTGTTCTTGTACTAAAAGTTCTGAAGATTCTGGAATCCTAAAGAGTTACAAGATTCCGGAATCCCAATTAGTAGCAACATTCCATGTAGTCATTTGAAGAGTTCAGCCAGTTTTAGCTAAATTAAGTACTCTCCTTAACCTCTTCCAAAACTTTAGGATAATGAGAGACTTTAGATCCAACTTGCAGTTATGTACTGCCATAAAAAAAGTGATAGCACTCACAAAACATGACCTCTTGTAGGAACTGCAGCTCTCTATATGGAAGACTCCTTCATACATTTCTCTTACTTTTATCTTATCCTTATGTGTCCTTCTCTTATCCTTTTTGGTCCTGTCTGTTTGTCCTGATTTAGATTGTAAGCTCTTTTGAGCAGGGACTGTCTTCTTCATGTTCAATTGTCAAGCGCTGCGTACAACTGGTAGCATTATAGAAGTGATTTATAGTAGTAGTAGTAGTAGTAGAACCCCAAAGAGTAACATAGTAAATGACGGCAGATAAAGACCTGAACAGTCCATCCAGTCTGCCCAACAAGATAAACTCATTTTACGTAGTATGTGCTACTTTAAATGTATACCCGAGTTTCATTTGTCCTTGCCATTCTCAGGGCACAGACCGTAGAAGTCTGCCCAGCACTCTTCTTGTACTAAAAGTTCTGAAGATTCTGGAATCCTAAAGAGTTACAAGATTCTGGAATCCCAATTAGAAGCAACATTCCATGTAGAACCCCAAAGAGTAACATAGTAACACAGTAAATGATGGCAGATAGAGACCTGAACGGTCCATCCAGTCTGCCCAACAAGATAAACTCATTTTACATGCTATGTGATGCTTCATATGTATACACTCCAGCCCATCCATATCTATTCAGCCACGATCAGGACGCAGACCGTAGAAGTCCGCCCAGCATTGGTTTTACTCTCCAATTACTGGTGTTGCCACCCAATCTCCGTTATGATTCCATAGATCCATTCCTTCTAAACAGGATTCCTTTGTGTTTATCCCACACGTTTGAATTCCATTACCGTTTTCATCCCACCACCTCCTGCGGGAGGGCATTCCATGTATCTCCCACCCTTTCCGGGACACCCTGTACTGCTGTACCCTGTTCTGCCCTGTACTGCTTACATACAAGCTAAGTTTGACTTTTTTCCATTATTTGTCACATTTTGAATATATTTTTTGCAGTATTGAAAAATAATTATTAGAGGTTTTTATGACCAAGGATTGAAGCCAGCACTGTGACTAAGACGCTGGTGTTGAATACCATAACATTGCAGGAGGTGTCAGGCGCCTGAGGTCTTTCCCCCCAATTTTTCTATACAGTGTTAATCACAGAAAAAGATCAATATATATGACTAGTAAAAAAGGCCCGTTTCTGGAGCCAATGAAACGGGCGCTAGCAAGGCTTTCCTGTGCCCCCCCCCCCCCCACCGAACGCACCTTGGTTGTTAGTGAGGGCATTGCGCCACCGTGGCCGCCGTCGATGTGTGACTGTGGCCCCCCTACCCAACGCACCTTTGTCGTCAGTGGGTGGCCCATTGCGGCGCCCTGGCCGTCGTCGATGTGAGTGAATTGCTCCGCCTCCGCCCTCAACGTCATAACGTTTGACGCGAGGGCGGGGCCCCAAGACTGTGATTTTGTTGGCTTCAGAGCTTCGAACTTACGAACCTTGGCTTCAGACAATAGAACGTTGAGGGTGAGTTTTATATATATAGATGGGGAAGATTGTTCTTTTCTTGTGTGTTTTAAAAATTTTGTCCTGAACTATTATGGATGGTTAAGCTTAAGCCACATTTTTTTTATTTCAACAGTTTTTTATTGATGAGTTAACATTTTAAACACAGCCATTAAATTTGACATTTTAAATGATACATCATACTTGTATTTATACATCATTAAAGTCTATCATCAATATTTTATCCTTTTCTCCCTCCCTCCCCTTCAACCCTTTCATTATAACCCAAATGTTTGCTTTTGTACTGTTATATAAGCAGCAAAATAAAAATAAAATGCTTACTTCAGCTTATATCTCATATTGTGCGGTATTTACTATTGTTATATCTTACAAATTTAATTGATGATATACTGCTTAACAAAATCGCAACAATCAACATTTTGCGTTGAAGTATCTTCTTAGACTTGCATTCAAATTTCTAAATTATCGTCATCAATAGATTATCAATTTCTCCCACTCTCCCCCCTCATCTTCCCAGCCCCCTCCTCCCTCCCCCATATACCATATCATAAACTAAGCCCCTCTTACATAGTAAGACGAAGATGAGAAAAAAAAAAAAAAAAAAAAAATTTTATAAGCTATTCAGTATTAAACTTCGCGCACTCTGCGTCAGGGATTGAATGTAAGGTCTCCAGATCTCCAGGAACTGTGCTCTCTTCTTCGGGGAAGTTCCTACCGCCCTACGTTCATGCATTAAGAGCTCATGAATTTTGTTTCTCCAATGCCAATACTCTGGCGGGTCCACACTCAACCACCCCGCCATAATCAATTTTTTCCCCAACATGCAGGCTTTGCGTACCAGTGTCCTCTGGCTTCCTCTTTGGAGGACAAAGAGCTCATGTTTGTCGAGGATGATCCCCATGAAAGAACAATTAATTCGAGAGTCCACTAACCCCTCCAGATATTGTATTATATTATGCCAAAATCTTTGCACACCGGGGCATTCCCATAGGCCATGATAAAGTGTGCTGTCACGTTGCCGGCATTTAGAGCATAGTGGGTCCGGCACACCTCCCATCTTAAATACCTGTAGTTTGGTCATATATGCTCGATATAAAATCCGATATTGACACTCCCGCAATGCCGCATTAATCGAGATCTCAGGTATACGAGATGTCAGCTGGTTATAATCCAGCGCTAAACTGGGCTTCTGCATCTCTCGTGCCCAACGTGCGGTAATTGCTTCAGTTTTTTTCTGTGGGCACATCGCCCACAGAGCCTTATGCAGTCTCGATACTGTGAACCGCTCCCCCGTTATTGTTTTGAAAAATTCCCTAATTTTTTTCCCATGTCCACTAGCCAGCTTTTCAGCATTTAATGATCTAATATAATGGGCTAATTGCTGGTAAGCGAATGTGTGGCTAATAGTAAAGCCCACCCCTAAAGCACCCAAATTTAACAGCCCTCCTCTAGTCCCCAATACATGTTCCAACCTCGTAATCCCCTGTAAAGCCCACCTTTGAAACACCCTGTTCTCTGATCCAGGTGAAAAGTTTGGGTTACCCTGTAGTGGCACTATATCCGTCATATCTCCTTCCAACCCCCAATAGTTATTAAGATCCCGCCAAATCGCCCGCATCGGATCCAATAACAAACTTCCCTTAAATTTTTTTGGTAATTTATTCTCCGCCTCATGTAATAAATAATGTGGGTGAAATGGCAAGAAATGAACCTGTTCCAATTTCCACGGGGTAAAGTCTTGTTTATCCAATAACCAGTCCCCCAGATGCCTCAACAAACACGCTTGATTATATTTTTTGATATCTGGGAGCCCTATACCTCCTAATTTCCAGGGGCCTACCAATATGTCCAAAGGCAATTTAGGCTTTCTCCCCCCCCAAATAAACTGTCTTAAATATTTATGGAACTGCTTAATGTCTTTATTTTTTAATCGTAACGGTAAAACCTGTAATGTGTAAAGCCATCGGGGGAACTCCATCATGCGGAACAACTGGATCCTCCCGTGTAGCGTTAGCGGCAAGGCCTCCCAGTGCTTTAATCGGAGTCTCATATTATCCAATAGTCTAGTAAAATTGAGAGCATAAAAAGCCTTTGTGTTCATGGCCACCTGTACTCCCAAATATTTGAGGCTCTCCCTAGCCCACTTCAACGGGAAATCATTCCCCCACTCCATTTTTACATTATCTGTATCTGTGAGTGCCAGAGATTTGGAATAGTTTATTTTAAAACCAGTAAAGTCTCCGTACTCTTGGAACAATTCCAATAGGGCTCCTAGCGACCTCTTGGGTTCTGTGAGATGTACTAATAGGTCATCCGCGAATGCAGATATTTTAAAGTCAACAGAACCCCAGGTAACCCCCACTATCTCCGGGTGGGACTCAATCTCTCGTATTAATGGGTCTAAGGACAATACAAATAATAGCGGCGAGAGAGGACACCCTTGCCTCACTCCCCTCCTTATCGAAAACGGTTGCGACCCTACCCCATTTATCCACATATACGCTTGGGGATCCGAGTAGAGAGCCTCCACCGCCTTCCTAAAAAACTCCCCAATACCTACTTTCTGCAATACTCTAAATATGAAGTGCCATACCACCCGGTCAAAGGCCTTCTCCGCGTCAAAACTTATTAGCAAAGAAGGCCTTTGCTGCTCCTTCACTTTCTCCAAGGAAGCAATAAGAGCTCTGATATTACCCACCGCCGCTCTACCTTTCACAAACCCAACTTGTGGAGAGGCCACCAAGTCCGGTAGTACTCGGGCCAACCTATTTGCCAGAATTTTTGCATACAGTTTGGCATCACAGTTTAGTAGGGAGATCGGTCTATATGATCCCATGTCCCCTGGATCCTTGCCAGGCTTAGGCAGGACAATAACTTTGGCTAGTCTAAAAGTCTCTGGAATCTTGGCGGTACTAGCCATAGAGTTAAATAAATTTAATAACGGTAAAGTCACCTGTTCCTGTAAAATCTTATAAAAAGCTATACTAAAGCCATCGGGTCCTGGTGCCTTATGTATCTCACTCTGTTGCAGGGCCAACATTAGCTCTCCTTCCTCAATAGGGGCGTCTAAGATCTCCCCCTGTTTCGTTGATATCCGTGGCATGTCAATGTTTTCCAAAAACAATGTGCTGTCTGGTATTACCCCCGATGGCTCCCCATACAGGTCCGCATAGTATCTGCGGAAACTCTCTACTATATCTTCTTCCCGTCTGACTACTGTGCCATCCTGTCGCTTTACTTGTAGTAAACGAGTCATCCCTTTTTTCCCTTTAGCCAATCGGCTCAGCAATGTTCCTGCCTTGTTCCCATACTGGAACAACTGGTATTTGTAGTACATTATAGACTTCTTAGCCCGCTCATGTAGGAGCTCATTTAAATCTCTCTGGGTTGTCAAATATATTAACTTCTGTTCTTCTGTTTGTGTAGCCCCATATTTCTGCCTGTGTGTACGGACCTCTTTTTCTAAGCGTAATATTTCTTTATCTCTTCGCTTCCGTGTCCACGCCCTATAGTTAATAATTTCTCCTCTCAGGACTGCCTTTGCTGTTTCCCAGTACAGCCCGTATTGGTCTTTATGTTCTTTGTTATTGTATTCATAATCTTTCCATTTGCTCTGTAACATTTCCCGGAATTTCGCATCTTTATACAGCTCAAATGGAAAGGTCCACCCTCTATACCCACTCCAGTCCCCTCTCAGTTCCAACCTTGTCCATATGGGGGAGTGATCCGAGATTTCACTCGGACCAATTTCTGCCTCCACTATTTTGGCAAAAAGAGGACGTGATATAAGTATATAATCTATTCTAGATAGTGAAGAGTGTGCCCGAGATAAATGAGTATAATCCCTACAGCCTGGGTGTAGCACCCTCCAAGCGTCCACCAATTCCAATGTAGAGCCCAAGAATGGTAGCCCCCTTTGATAATGCCGAGGCCCCAATCCTCCCTTGCTAGTCTTATCCAGCTCTGGGTCATATACCATGTTAAAGTCTCCTCCCAGCACCACATTTCCCATCTGATATGGAGTCAACAGGTCCACCAGCTCTCTATAGAAACTTTTTTCATATACATTCGGTGCATATATATTACAAAGAACGTAAGGAGTTCCCCCCATCTCCATCTCTATCAGGACATATCTACCCATTGCACTCCTCTTAACCGCTTTTATAGATATTGACAGCCCCTTTCGAATTAGTATCAATACTCCCGCCTTTTTATTATGTGCAGGAGCGCCCACTACCGCGCCCACCCAGCCCTGCTGAAATTTATCATGCTCTTGTGTTGTCAGATGTGTTTCCTGAAGAAACACTATATCGGCCGCCTGGCGTTGCAAAGCCTGCAAAATTTTTTTCCGTTTTATGGGCGAAGAAACTCCCCCTACATTCCATGATAACAATTTAACTGACCCCATCACTCCACTGCATCCATTTCCATTGTCTCAGCCTTTTCCTGTTAATCAGAGGGCGTACCTCCCAGCCCTTAGGCACCCCTCTCTTCATCCAAAATAACCACCCCTGCCGTTCTCCAGCGCGCGTTTCCAGTAATGAAAAAGAAACATTAAAATAATAGTCCATAAACCAAATAAATCTCAAATGAAAAAACAATTTGAAGGACCCCTTCTCCTCTACCCATTGTTCCCTCTCCCCCTCCCTCTCCCTCTTCCAAACTTTACACATTGTGTTCTCTAAGAACCAGACACGTTAACGCCCTGCCCCTCCCCCCTGCAGCTTCCTCTTTATCGAAATGTTCAGGTCCCACTCCGCTAAGCCCTGTTATTTTACCAACTCTCTACTCCCACTAACATATTCGGGGGGACCTCTTACACACACCATTCAAAGTACAACATTTTTATCTTGAAAACTCCCACCCCCCTTAAACATACTTGAAGCGTCCCTTTCCAATTAACCTGCACTTGTAATCTCAATCCTAACTCTTGATATAACTTATTATGCATATTTAACTTTTTACTGCCCCACAAATCCCCAACTCATATGGAACTTAAACCATTATATTAAGTGTCTCACAATAATAGTAGCGCTCTCAAGGCTCTGCTCCCGCTACTGCTTTGGATATCTTCTGCCTCTTCGGCAAAACAGTATGAAAGTTCTTAATCCCTCGATCTTGCAATGGTATCCGCTTCTTCTTCAGTGCACCCCCTCCTCAGCAGACTGCTCCATGCCTCCTTTTATTTGCTTGGCAAACTCCAATGCTTCCTTAGCAGTGTCGAAAAAACGTGTCCGGCCTTCATGCTGGACCCTCAGTCTAGCTGGATAGAGCAGTGCGAACCTAATCCGTCTGTTATGTAATTCAGTGCATGCTCCTACAAATTGCTTTCGCTGTGCTGCCACTGCCGTCGAAAAGTCTTGAAAGCATAACACCTTATGCTTATCATAATTCACCATGCCCTGAGATCGCCATAACCTCAAAATCTCCTGTTTGTGGTGGTAATTTAGTATTTTACAAATTACCACTCGAGGTCTTTGCGCTTCGGGTCTCAGTTGACCCAGCCGATGTGCTCTTTCAATTTTTAAGTTGTTTATCAACTCCTGCGCTTCAAGCACCTTCGGCAACCATGCTTCCAACACGGCCCGCAGATCTACTTCCCTTACAGTCTCTGGGATCCCCACCAGCCTGATATTGTTTCTTCGTGATCTATTTTCCAGATCATCCACTTTTGATTCCAGCTGGGTAATCCTTTGTTGCCATTCTTTGTACTGACCCTCCTGCTGGGTATTTTTATCCTCCAGCTCCGATAGCCGTTGTTGGAATCCGGTCAGATCAGTTTTTAGAACCTCTAATTTCTCGTCCATAACATCGAGTTTCTCAGAGATTTTCTGCAGTTTCAGGTCTACGGAGGATTCTAATAATTGCGAAACCTCCATTGCAATTTCATTTGCCCAGGCGGAACTTACTGTTTCCCCCGAGGGGCCGGGATCCGCCATTTTGTTTTCTCCCGTTCTCCCTCGTGTTCCGTCCTTCCGCGGCGCCTTGGAGGACATATTGATGTTTTTCCACCTTATAAATTCCGCCGTTCGCTAGTTTGGGCTATCTCGTCTATCTTTCCTTCTTTTGCCGATTTCAAATTCGCCGATTTAAGCTGCTAGGGGGGCGATCTTACATCGGGGCCTCAGAGCTCTGTCTTGCGGCGTCCTACCCCTCGCCTAGCATCACGTGTCTCCGCTTAAGCCACATTTTATAGCTAGTTTCTCTGAGGGGACAGCAAGTCTGCTTTACGTGGCTAGATGTGTCATGCAGAATCGGGCCAAGCCCAGTGGCTGATCCAGGTCACTTGGAAGTACCAAGCAGATCCAAATGAAGATATTTCATTCCTGGATATCATTCCTACGTAGTTTATTAACGTTTTCAACACCATCTTATCTGGTCAAGCAAACCTAGGCAGTTTACAGGCTACATTGAATCACAACATTTTTGATAGGACAAACAGTTTTGCAACTCCCAGGTTGCCTGGAAGTGCCAGACCTTTTCAGATTTTATTGGTTGTACAATTGATGGGTTTGATGAACTGGTTTGGGCTACACCCAGGATAGACAAGGAATGATCTGGAGGAGTTACAGGCGGGAGGGCATGGGCTGGCAGCTCTGCTACATTATGACCCAGGTGCCCCTATGTTGCAGGGCCTACTTAAAACTAGTCCCATCTTGGTGCGTAATATTCAGGCACGGAGAAAGAACCATGATGGAAATGACACCCATGGATTTCTCTCCTATAACTTCCTTGATGAGGAATGTACAGTTCTCACCTGTTAACTATCAGAGGATATTTCATCCTCGGCAACAAGGCAGCTTCGTTTCCTGGGCCTGATTTGGAAAAGGGAACAGTTCAAGACGTCTAAGGAACTTAGAATAGCATATAATTTTCCAGTTTATACAAGATATATGTATTACAGCTTAGGGGTTTGTGATGAAACAGTGTATTTTAAGCAGAAGTGGAGCCAGGTTGACAGCATGGGGGGAGTGAAAGTGGTGCGAGAGCGGACTTCCGCCAGCGCACATTTTCAATGCAACACGTTGAGAAAAAAATAGGTGCCAGCGGAACTCCATTTGGGGGAGCGTACGCTCCCCTGGTGCCCCCCCCCCTTAGCTACGCCACTGGTTTGAAGCCTGTAAAATGTATTGGATATTTTCCCGTCTTATGTCTGAAGTGTATTTCTCCTGTTTGACCAGCAGATGGTGCATGTTTATGCTTAAAGCCGTTACAGAGAACTGACTTCTCTTTCTTTTATTTGGCTTTTGTATTATAAATAGTTAAGCTAAAGTTAAAGCACATGAGTTTTCTGTGGGATTTTGATTGTTATCAGTTGTCCCATTCTAAGGGCATCATTGCTTTCTGTGCTGCTATTGACCCATAACAGATGCTCCTGGAATCTGTTTTTCAACATATTAGCTCAGGACTGTCTTGGTGGAATATAGGTGTTGGTTCAAAATCTTGGTCCTGGCATTCAAAGTGTGCCATGGTATGGCTGCTTTGTATTTGTCAAACCTACCGTTTGTATATCAACTGAGGCTGAATACCTAGGGACTTGATATACTGCCTTTCTGAGGTTTTTGCAACTACATTCAAAGCGGTTTACATATATTCAGGTACTTATTTTTTACCAGGGGCAATGGAGCGTTAAGTGACCTGCCCAGAGTCACAAGGAGCTGCAGTGGGAATTGAACCCAGTTCCCCAGAATCAAAGTCCGTGCAGGACGTCAGACTCACAGAAACAGAAGCCTGCGCGGCCGCGTTGCTGATCTGCAAGGGCAGGCTTCTAGATGGAATGTTGCTACTGGAATAGAAACATTAACATTCCATTTAGAATCACATTCCATGTAGAATCTCCAATAGGGAAAGGGAACTGGAACTTGATATACCACCTTTCTGAGGTTTTTGCAACTACATTCAAAGCGGTTTACCTATATTCAGGTACTTATTTTGTACCAGGGGCAATGGAGGGTTAAGTGACTTGCCCAGAGTCACAAGGAGCTGCAGTGGGAATTGAACCCAGTTCCCCAGAATCAGAGTTCGCTGCACTAACCACTAGGCTACTCCTCCACTCGCTAAAGGATTAGAAACTGCAGTTCAATGGTGTAGGGCTTTTCTGGTGGCCACACCTACCTTGTGAAATAGACTGTCTGAGAGCATGCATCTGGAGATGGATTATTTGCAATTCTTTAACTGTAGGAGAGTGGGCTTTTGGAGCCAAGTGAAGATGTAGTGAGATGGCTCGTAGGAGCTTGTGGGCGGCAGTTTGTTTTTGGGATGTCTGAAAACTCGGAGCATAGGTAGGCTTTTTTGAATGGGTTAAGTGTGTTGCAGTTGATTAATTTGTATAATATCAACATTGGCTTTGGGTAGTCTGGTAGAGACAATGTATAAATATGAATAAATAAATATCTGTACAACTTCTTATCTACAGAAGTGAAAAATGTTCACCTTGCTGAACCATAAGAAACCTTTCAATTTTGGAGCATCTCCTTTAACAAGCCCTACGTTCATCCCGGGGAGATAGGAGGTTGCTGCATTTACCTCATGGATCCAAATGAGGAACACTACGATGCCGATGGAGCTCATCATGCCGGTGTAATAATGCAGCAGTGCCTCCCTGCAGCCCTGACTCCACAGGTTCAGTTCCTCCGTCTGGTAGTCGTAGCTGTAGTGAGCTGAATTATTGGTCACCTGGTGCTGAATGCAAGGTCTTGGGGAGCTTGGATTGCAGCAACTGAAGGGCACGCCGTCAATCAGGAACTTACCGTCCACATTGCTTTTAATACGACTGTGGAGGGAGGAGAAGACAATACGCAGTGAAACAAAGGTGGACGCTTAGAAATTATCTCCATACATATAGGAAACAGTGCAGCGGCATTTCTAGGGAAAAATATCCGAGGTGGCAACAGTGAGGACAGCGAGGTATGGGGGTGAGAAGCCAAAATGACATTTCTGCATATCAAAGCCCCCCCCCCCCCATTTTAAAATTAGTAATATAAGACACCAGGGTTTTCTATGCAGAAAGAAACCTCCCCCCCCCCCCTCCAGTTTTAGCTACCCAGTAAAACCACCATTATAATTGACAGCATCATTCGACAAATTCTTCTGGGTGGGAGCGGAGTCTGGATTCCCTACAGAACTGGTCAGAATCTCAATATAAACCCTTAAGCTCAAGTTCTGTATCACAAACTCCATGTTCCCCCAAAAACGTAGCATTCTCTTTACAAATCCACCACTCCTTCCACTGCCAGACACTTTGTTTAAAGCACACGGGTTCTTGTTTGTGCGATGAGTCTACATACGAAAAAAAGGAAACCACTAGTGTTGAGCATCATTATTTTGGGTGACAATTCTGGTCTTGTATCTCAAGAAAAGATATAGCGGAATTAGAAAAGGGACAGAGAAGGGTGAGGAAAATGATAAAGGGGATGGGATGACTTCCCTAAGAGGAAAGGCTAAAGGGGTCAGGGCTCTTCAGCTTGGAGAAGAGATGGCTGAAGGGAGATATGATAGAGGTCTACAAAATACTGAGTGGAGTGGAACGGGTAGACGTGAATCTCTTGTTTACTCTTTTCAAAAATAAAAGGCCTAGCGGGCATGCAAAGAGACTACTAAGTAGTAAATTTGAATAAGAACATAAGAACGGCCATACTGGGTCAGACCAATGGTCTATCTAACCCAGTATCGTGCTTCCAACAGTGGCCAATCCAGGTCACAAGCACTTGACGGAAACCCAGTTAGTAGCAACATTCCATGCTACCAATCCCAGGGCAAGCAGTGGCTTCCCCATGTCTATCTCAACAGCAGTATCTCAACAGCAGACTATGGGCTTTTCTTCCAGGAACTTGTCCAACCCTTTTTTAAACCCAGATATGCTAACCGCTGTTACCACATCCTCCGCATTATGGTAACATTTATGGTTCAGATTTCTGTAATGTGATAGATATATCAGAAAACAAATAAATATGTTCTTTGTTTTCTATGTGTATTTTAAATACTGATACTTGTCCCTGATGCAGGAATCATCCGAAATGTGGCCATCAGGCAACTTTTTTCTAATAAAGTGATCATTGCCATACTGCTGTGGACGGTGTTTGATTCCAACTTTCTTTTACTCTAACCTGTGCACTTTTGTTGGGATCTGCTTCTCTCTGACTCACTGATAACTTGGAGCCTCTCCTGACGTTTAACGGCTCACAGCTGAATTTCTGCTCTAGAGCATAACCATAACATGTCTTAACCTCTGTTATATGGTATGAATAGGTTATCTCTAGACCAGGGGGTTCTCTACCCAGTCCTCAAGACACACCGAGCTAGTCTTCAGGATATCCACAATGAATATGCATGAGGGAAATTGGACTTGATATACCGCCTTCCTGAGGTGTTTGCAACTAAATTCAAAGCGGTTTACATGTATTCAGGTACTTATTTTGTACCAGAGGGTTAAATGACTTGCCCAGAGTCACAAGGAACTGCAGTGGGAATTGAACTCAGTTCCCCAGGATCAAAATCCACTGCATTAACCACTAGGCTACTCCTCCACTAGCAACATTCCATGTAGAAGCCTGCCCTTGCAGATCAGCAATTCGACCACGCAGGCTTCTGTTTCTGTGAGTCTGACGTCCTGTACAGAATCAGAAGCCTGCGTGGCCGCGTTGCTGATCTGCAAGGGAAGGCTTCTACATGGAATGTTGCTAGTGGAATAGCAACATTAACATTCCATGTAGAATCTCAAATAGTAGCAACAGAATCTCAATAGTAGCAACATTCCATCTAGAATCTCAAATAGGGAAAGGAAAGTGGGACTTGATATACTGCCTTTCTGAGGTTTTTGCAACTACATTCAAAGCGGTTTACATATATTCAGGTACCTATTTTGTACCAGGGGCAATGGAGGGTTAAGTGACTTGCCCAGAGTCACAAGGAGCTGCAGTGGGAATCGAACTCAGTTCCCCAGGATCAAAGTCCACTGCACTAACCACTAGGCTATTCCTACACAAGGGGGCCTGTGCTGGTGTTGGCACGTGTTTTTGATGCGTACCGAGGCCGCCTTCTACTGCAGCTATGTAAAAGGGGCTCAAAGGTCATGGGTGTCATCAGGTAGGTCTTTCTTTTTTGCAGGAAATGGCCGTGCGGCAAGTAAAGCACTTGCTGCATGGCCATTTCATGGGGGGGGGGGGGGGACTCTTACCACCACCCATTGAGGCACTGTTCGATTATCACCGGGTACACGCCAGCAATACAAAAATAAATATATTTTTGTAGCGCCAGATATGATGGTGCGCTGGGGATGGGAACTTGCTCCAGTAGCCCAGCGGTAGTTTATTTATTTGGTTCACTTGTATCCCACATTTTCCCAGTTCCTTTTTAGCGAGTGGTAAGCCTGTGTTGGACTTACCACCGCTTTGTTAAAGGGGTCCTTTGTGATGTGTGATTTTAATTGTTTTCTGGTTGGTTGTATAAAAAGCTGGATCCTGTTTCTTCAAAATAACTTTTTTGTTTTCTCTGTTGCTTTCCCTTGAGTTGCTGAATTACGGGGCCCTTTTACTAAGCTGCATTAAATGTTAACATGCACTAAACACGGTAGCAATGGGTAACGCAGGACATGGTCATCACATGCTAATTATTATTTCTTTTAGTTGGGGCATGTCATGAGCACAGAAGGTGTGGAAGTGTTAGCGTACTGACATTACCATGCGTTACGTACTAAGATATCTACTGGTGTCGACGTTATTGTTACTGTTATAGGAGGAAAAGCCTCAAACAAATGATGGGAAACTCCTTTGTCAATTCTTCAATCAACCTTAGGGAGGCCCATAACGTTCATCACTGGCACAAAAACCTCCTGTCTTTTATTCTTGAATGTTCACACAAACTTTTTCAAGTGGCTCTTAAACCGAATCTGTGGATGAATCTGTAAAGATCCAGCTGTGAAAATACCAGCCGGTGGACACCACGGACCCTGATGCAGGAGTCGAAACCTTGGCCAAAGTTGAACCGTGGTTAGTGGGAAGAGACTGAGCAGAAGACTGGACAGCTGGAAAGATACATTTCTTTTTCATATTTCGGTTTAAGAGCCACTTGAAAAAGTTTGTGTGAACATTCAAGAATAAAAGACAGGAGGTTTTTGTGCCGGTGATGAACTTTATGGGCCTCCCTAAGGTTGATTGAAGAATTGACAAAGGAGTTTCCCATCATTTGTTTGAGGCTTTTCCTCCTATAACAGTAACAATAACATCGACACCAGTAGATATCTTAGTAAGTGATCAGTTTATGAATGAAGTGATATTCTACAAGCTCTAGTTAATGATTTAGAATAATTACCATGCGTTAACCAGTTTAAGGGGGTCTTTTATTAAAGTGTGCTAGTGTTTTTAGCTCATGCTAAAAATCAGCTGGCATGGAAATGGGTCATGGGCAGAATGGGAGTGCTCCCTAGCATTTACAAATGTTGTTATACAATACAGGGCTATACGACCAATTTAGGTAGGTACATTTCACCTGGTACAAATGGCCATGCTTAAAATTAGGCACGAGTCTGGGGCATAAGCGCTATTCTATAAACCGCGCCTAACTTTAAGCAGGGCTTATAGAATAGCGTTTTTTTTGCATATGTAGAATTCACCCTCTAGAAAGGAATAATATTAAATGGTTATTATGTCAATCACATAGCGTCAAAACACTATTGCAGCTTACTGTTTATATACTTGATATACTGCTATTACGTAAAGGCCGCTATAGAGTTTACAAAAGTATATATAGAGGCTCATTTTCAAAGCAGATAGACTTAAAGTTCCATAGGTTACTCATGAGGGGTATTTTTAAAGCACAGACTTACAAATTTCTATAGGTTACTATCAGGGGCATAATCGAAAGAGAAGGGCGCCCATCTTTCGACACAAATCGGGAGATGGGCGTCCTTCTCTCAGGGTCGTCCAAATCGGCATAATCAAAAGCCGATTTTGGGCGTCCTCAACTGCTTTCCGTCGCGAGGATGACCAAAGTTCACAGGGGCGTGTCGGCAGCATAGCGAAGGTGGGACGGGGGCGTGGTTAAGAGATGGGCGTCCTAGGCCGATAATGGAAAAAAGAAGGGCAACCCTCACGAGCATATGGCTGACTGTACTTGGTCTATTTTTTTTCACGACCAAGCCTCGAAAAGGTGCCCGAACTGACCAGATGACCACCGGAGGGAATAGGGGATGACTTCCCCTTACTCCCCCAGTGGTCACCAACCATCTCCCACCCAAAAAATTATTAAAAAAACATTTTTTTTCCAGCCTCTATGCCAGTCTCAAATGTCATACCCAGCTCCATCACAACAGTATGCAGGTCCCTGGAGCAGTTTTTAGTGGGTACTGCAGTGCACTTCAGGCAGGCGGACCCAGGCCCATCCTCCCCCCTACCTCTTACACTTGTGGTGGTAAATGTGAGCCCTCCAAAACCCACTGTACCCACATGTAAGTGCCCCCCTTCATCCCTAAGGGCTATGGTAGTGGTGTACAGCTGTAGGGAGTGGGTTTTGGGGGGGCTCAGCACCCAAGGTAAGGGAGCTATGCACCTGGAAGCAATTTGTGAAGTCCACTGCAGTGCCCCCTAGGGTGCCTGGTTGGTATCCTGGCATGAATGCTGGCTCCTCCTATGACCAAATGCCTTGGATTTGGTCATTTTTGAGATGGGCGTCCTCGGTTTCCATTATCGGCGAAAACCGAGGTTGCCCATCTCTAAGGTCGACCATCTCAGCATTTAGGTTGACCATCTCTAAGCTCATTTTCAAAGACTTACAAAGTTCCATAGGTTACTATATGTGATTTGTAAGTCTATATGCTTTGAAAATGAGTACCATAGTATATGGCAGCTGAAGACCCACATGACCCATGTAATCTACCCGATAAGGTGGTGAGAGCTGCACCTGCCACTCCATCATGATCAGATACAGGCATCACAAATAGGGTAGTCACACCGTCATGGGCGAGTGGTTTTATAATTTTGGATAGTTCCACTCATTATCAATACTTGAATAAACCAGCAATTGAACAATATTGCAAAATATCGTTTAGATCCAAAATAAGAGATAAAGAAATAAAAATAAAGATAATTTATTAATTCCAGAAAAGCATTGCAGCTCAACTGTATTGATTAAGGCCATAGCTCAATGTAATCCCCCATCCAGGACTAACTCACTAAATTTAAAGCTACCTGAAATTAAAAAACAAAACAAAACATTTTCAGTTAAGTTTTAAATAAAGGGTAACAGGGTTCTAGTTGTAAATAGGTAGATGATTCCACAAAATGTGTCCAATGACACTGAAAATAGTCACAAATAGATCAATGGATAGGTCTAAATGAAGGATCAATTGGGATATTCTGTGAGATGAATGATGTTTTATGAAGATGAAGCAGTTCGTAACGCTCTAACTAATATGGTAAAATAAATGCAAAGCTCTTTAGAGTGCAAAACCAAAACCTAAATCCAGGAATCTATCTGTGTGATTCCTGGACTAACTGCACTAGGATTGTGAACTATCTGGGGCCTGAAAAAGTACCCACTGCAACATGCCTTGAACTACTAATGAAAAGGTCTGAACTAAGGCCCAGATGCATCAACCATACGTTAAAAAAATCAAAATCGTAAAAAGTCCTTACCGAAGTTGAAAAAACGAAGAATGCACTAAAAACAGAAGTCCCACGTGTTCGGTTCGATATTTGAAAGTCGAATGCATTACAGAAGTGTAACCCCCGTCGTTAATCTGCCCGTAAAGCATGCGCAGAGCAGCCAAGCGTTATGCTGGCTGCTCTGCGCATGCCACAAACGTCAAAACCCAAAACAAAAAAAAAAACCCCACATTGAAAATAAAAGGGCAAAGGCACTCGTCAGAGCGTCCTGTATGGACGCCCTTGCCCTTGCCCCCCCCCCCCCCCCCGAGGTCGCCGCTGCTCCCCGCTTCCGCATGTATTAGATAAAATATAAAAACAAAAGTCCAAAGTTTAGCAGCCCCGGTCCCCCTCCCTTCCTGTTTCTCCTTCTCCCATAGCTCCGCCTCCCGGCATCCTCTGCCCCCGTGCCCCACCCCCCTGAGGTCGTCGCTGCCGCTCCCCCCTCTACCGGACCCCCCCTCTGCTTTACCGGCCCGCGCAGCGCCTTTCACCTCTGTGTGAAGGAGCTGCACGGGCAAGAGTAGCTGATCAGTGCTGCCTTCTCCGATGTCCCTCTGTTCTTCCTGGGCCCGCCCTTCAGGGACGTTGGAGAAGGCAGCACTGATCGCAGATCAGCTACTCTTGCCCGTGCAGCGCCTTCACACAGAGGTGAGAGGCACTGCACGGGCCAGTAAAGCAGAGCGGGGGTCCGGTAGAGGGGGGGAGCTGCGGCGACGACCTCAGGGGGGCGGGGCACGGAGGATGCCCGGAGGCGGAGCTATGGGAGAAGGAGAAACAGAGAGAGACAGGAAGGGAGGGGGACCGGGGCTGCTAAACTTTGGATTTTGTTTTTATTTTTATTTAATACATGCGGAAGCGGGGAGCAGCGGTGACCTCGGGGGGGGGGGCAAGGGCAAGGGCGTCCATACAGGACGCTCCTGACGAGCGCCTTTGCCCCCTCCCAGTCCTTTTTTGATTTTGTTTCATTTCTATTGTATGCAGAGGGAAACGGGGAGCCACATCTTTGTGTTATTTTGTTTTTCAACGTGCCAGCTTAGAATTTTAGGGTGCAGGGGGAAGCGGGGAGATGACAGCTCAGCCCTTAACGACAGGTCTGAGCTCACGTTAAATTTATCACGGTAAATGATTCGTTGCAATCGTTGCTATGGTTAATGCATTCCGAATCGCCCACATTTCAATAGTAGTTACTCGTTTGCATTCCGTTTTCGTTAGCTGCTAGCGTCGTCGGAAAATGGCCTTTAATGCATGCTACGTTTCAAAATTTCCTCGTTAGAGGGTCATTAAAGGGTCATTAAAGTTTTGTGCATCTGGGCCTCAATCTTAATAACAAATATATTTAATGCTTGGACAACTGAGAGTATACTTACATTTACTGTAATTAACATTAAATCAGTATCATTATCATTTTAGGGATAATATCCATTTAGAATAGGTTTTCCTCAATCAGTTTTGATAGATTAATCCTGATCTATGGTTTCATACTCCAAAGTAGCAGTTTTCCAAGTTTTCTTTCAATAACCAGTCCTCCAAAGCATGAGTCTACACTTGTTTATGTCTGCAGGAGGTAGCAGGATAACAGCCGGTGTGGTACTATACAGAAAATCTTATGCAAAAACATGAAACTCACAATACTATCTTAGTTCTTTGAAGTCAAATTACTTACTCTTTGACTTCCTTGGAGCTGAAGTCCAGGTAGCGGTTGCTGACCCACTGAACTTCAAACCAGTCCCTGAAACCATTGTTTCCACAGCAGTTGAACTCAATTTGGAGCAAATCTATTGTCTTCTTCATGAAGCATTTTCCTGGGGTGTCTGTGTCCTTGTAGAACCTCATAGCGTTCTTCAGCCCATGCGCCAATGTGCTTTCAAGAGGTCCCCTCGTTACAAAGCACAGAATAGCGATGACAAACATGAAGATGTTAAAAAGGATGCACAGCATCAGGTAGGGTTTCAGTAGGAGCTTCCACTTGACGTACTTTGCAGGATCTAGAGAATCATAGCAAATCTTGCCTGTAAAAGCATTGAGACCACAAGCTACCGTACCCATCAGAATCAGAGAGTTGGGCACAAAATGGCTTTCCGCGTTGGCCATCACTTCACTTTGTTTCCTGAACTCGATTTTGATGTAGATTCCCAAGCCAAAGAGAAGAATGCCGGTTAGCACCGAGCACCAGTTCATAAGCCATAATCCCTGGGCAAGTTTTACCCTCCTCTTCTGGCTGAATTTGACTTTCAGAACTGCCATCTTTACTGGATCGACATCGAAAGGGAAGTGGATATCAAAAGTGACAAAGGATTTATAAAGCCACTTCTTGCTCTTTGGAAAAAGGTCTGTAATGGTTTTGTCCTGCCATGTCCACTATCATGACCAAAAATTAGGCAAGCAGTTACTTCCAATATCAAATGAGCAAACACAGCTGATTTTAGTGACACTTTCCCCCCACAGGAAAGCAATCTCCAAGCTGCAGCTGGTTCAACCCAGGTCTGCATAACCTCATTTTACTGCCTCTAATCGGCTTTGTTCCATTTGCTGAAGTCTCAGTCAGCAGATGAGCAGTGGAAATAATCCTTCTGTACCTATTTAATGGATTTGTGGTTTCACATATTAGACTAACCTAGATCTGTGCAAAAACACTCTGTACCAGTGTATATGAGTACAAGTTATGCATGATGGAACGGGTTAAAAGGTCAGAGATTGATATAACCCTGTCGGGTGAATCTGGATCTAGTTAGCAACCTTACCTGTAAGCCCTTTCAAAATAGACTTGTAGGACAGCTAAATACCAGTCTCTCTGAACATAGGTCCTTTAATCTTCCAGGAGAGTGGGGCAAAGCTGCTCATCTATAGCCAACTGAAGAGGAAAAGAAATGGGTGGAGGACAGCATTGAAAAATATGCTATCAATAATTATTTGAGTGACAGGATATCGTTGCATCGTCACATAAAAGATACAGTTCCCAATTATGGATTATCTTGCTGAGAGCTGTTCAAGCCATCCTGATCCGTCTCAGCATCCATTTTAGACTCTCTTATACCGTTTCCCTTTTACTTCCTACCCTGTTCATTTTACCCTATCTAATGTAATTGTATTTGATTCCTGTACATTGTAAGCCACTTTGAGTCTGCTTAATGTGGGAAAAAAGTGGGGTATAATTGTTCATAAATAAATAAATCTGTATGACTGGAATCTATCAGAGATTGAGAAGCCTGTGATTTGTTGGAGAGCATGAGCATGTGTAAACTCAGGAATTTATGATCCCCTTACAGGCAAGGGAGGCCTTGGATAAACAGTAAAAGAATGTTGTTTAATAGCTTAAGAAAACCAGGCCCTGAAAATTAAAGATAATAATCTGTGAGAAAGACAGTCTTGCAGAGAAAGAATCATCGTTTGAAACGGACTATTTAGGCTGGTGTTTCAGAAGAATATTTCGGAGATGCAAGCAGAGAAACATCTTGTTATGTACTAAATTGCTCTCTCGTGAGAAATAAATGATACTTTCTCATATGCTCTTAGCATTGGTTTCTTTACTCCTCCCAGTTGAGGATGGCTGGTTTATGCAAATTGGGAAAGGGTACAAGCAGCCTAAAAACAGAAGGCAGTTCCTTCTTGTTTCTGTCTTAAATGCAGAATTAGTGGGCAGCAACAGTTTTATATCAGATTCAGAAATGGCCCCCCGTTTTATTTATTTATTTATTGTTTGCATTGTATCCCACATTTCCCACCTCTTTGCGGGCTCAGTGTGGCTTACAATAAGATATGAATAATGAGAATACAGTTGTTACACATTGGTTATGGGTTACATTGTACAAGTTATGCGAGATAATTGAATTATCCATTAGGAATATCATAATGGTACATCAACAGGGAGACTTTGGGAGGAGACAATGGGAAGCTTAAGGGCAGTGTTAAGACACATAGGCACATGGTGTACATATTCCTGTAAGTATATGTATGAGTAATGTGGAATTAGGGGGGGATGAGAGATCATAAGTGGATGTGTGATGCATTGATGTAAGTGAGTGTGGACTCTATGAGTTTTGGTTTTTTCCGTAAATTGTCTCAAACAGATGGGTCTTCAGTAATCTGCGGAAGGATGCTTGTTCGTGGATCGCTCTTAAGTTGCATGGCAGTGAGTTCCAAAGCTGCGTGCTCGTGTGAGAAAAGTTCTCATCCCTCACCTCTACTGACATTCTACAGCGTACAGTTTGGAAAGAGTTTCCAGCCTCAGGTCCTGACAGCAGTATGCAGGTCCCTGGAGCAGTTTTAGTGGGTGCAGTGCACT